>NC_069506.1:313908988-314036488 GCF_027579735.1 Bombina bombina
CCTACACTGCAGCAATGAGATTATAGTCATTTTATTCTTACAATAAAAAAGTGCACATTAAAGAATTTGCTGTTGCTTTGCAAATAGATGATAATAATAATAATAATAATAATAATAATATATTATATACTGTATGTAACATTTGTTTTTCTTTTTAAAGCAACATAAAGGACTAATAATCAAATGCATTGTATGTATTCATGTGTTTAATAAATTTGTACCAATCTAGAGCTAAACATGTCCTGTGATTGGTGGCCTCACGCATATGCCACCCCTAATTTGCTAAGTGGCTATGTTCAGATCTGGAATATTAATGCATTGCCAGTCCAGGGCTGCCTTTAATTATGTGTTTAATCCCTTTGCAATAGTTTCAGAGGGACATGCACACACAATTTTTTCCGTGATTTAGATACATGCAATTTTAAACAACTTTCTAATTTAGTTCTATTAACACATTTTCTTCATTCTCTTGAGATCTTTTGTTAAAAAGCAGAGACGAAAGCTCAGGAGTGTGCATGTGTCTGGAGCACTATATAGCAGCAGTTCTGCAAGAATGTTATCCATATGCAAGAGTCCTGGATAGCAGCATTATTTCCTTCCATGTAGTTGTCCAGATGCCTACCTAGGTATCTCTTCAATAAAGAATAACTTGGGAATGAAGCAAATTTGATAATAGAGCATATTTTTTAAAAACTTTCCAATTTACTTCTGTCTGAATCACTTTTTTTTCCCGTTTCATATTCCTTTAATCCCTATACAATAATAACAACATTGTTATTGTTCCTTTATATGGGAGTGGGGCGGTTACCAATCTGAATGACTAGATAACTGATCTTTGGATAACGTGATAACCCTTCACCATTAAACACACATAAGAACCTTCTTTATTGGTCTATAAACATCTGGATCACAGTGTAACCCACTCTCGTTAAGGGGCTCCTCTGTGTGCGATCGCACGGTAAGTGTGATTTAGTGTAACTCTTTGCACGTTCTCAGTGAAATACGGCCTTGTTCAACAGGGTCAGAAATGGTCAGATATCCGCCTGGGTGAGTTATGTGTTTTGCTTTAAAACAATAGTAAGACATATTAAAGGAACATTACAGTAGATATGATTATATATCAGCAATTAATCACAGTATTACAAAAGATCTTTCAAAACATGAAAACAGCTATTTTATTACTACAGCCTGTATAGCTTTGCAGTACAGTCAAAAGCAGTTTCTTGAAAACCTTTATTAAGATGTTTATCATAGGTGTTTTGCTGTGGTCAACAGTGAACAGAAATAAATGAGATCCTGCAATGACCAGCAGCTAGTGTGTAGCATGTTTTAGTGTCATTGTTCTTAATGCTAATTGACCTATTCCAGCCTCTATGTAGGCAGCGGAAAGAAAAAACATTTTCAGAGTTAAATTACAGTGCTTTTTGAATGAAAAGGAGTGAGGGATAATTTAACCTTTATAGTAATTTAAATCAAAATTCAAGTGGTTTAACATTGGTGCTTAAGTTCGCTAACCCTTGAATTTTTAGAGTTTTCTGCAAGAATATACACATGTGTGTACCAAGAATGCAACAAGGGTTGCATAAAGGGCAGATTGCCAAACTCTAAAGAGTTTTTTAGCATAAAGGTAAAATATCAAAAAAGAAAGAATTGGTTGTAGAATATCAAACATTTATACAAGATAACTTTATTATGAAAAAATAATGAATTATTATCCGGTATTTGTAGAGCACCAACAGATTCCGCAGCGCTATAAACATAGGCGGTATACAAGATAACATTTATAGGGATCAAATGGGTAGAAGGTGAACTACAAACAGCTGGGCTCATAGGCTTACATGCTAAGGGGTTCAGGGGGAAAGCAGTGGAGATAGAAAGGTTAGTGTAGGTTGTATGCATCCCTGAATAGTAGAGTCTTTAGGGAGCGCTTGAAGCTTTCAAAACTAGGGGAAAGTCTTTTGGAGCGAGGCAGAGAGTTCCACAAGGAGCCAGTCTGGAGAAGTCCTGTAAAACAGCATTGTGAGGAGGTAACAAGAGTGGAGGAGAATAGGAGATCATGAGAGGAGCGAAGGAGACGGTAGGGAGAGTCTCTGGAGACAAGGTCTGAGATGTAGTGGGGAGCAGAGTTTTGTGTTTAATCCTGTAGGCAAGAGGAAACCAGTGGAGGAATTGGCAGAGAGATGCAGCAGAGGAAAAGCGACGTGTAAGGAAAATGAGCTTGGCAGAAGCATTCATTATGGATTGTAAAGGAGCTAGGTGGCAGCTAGGGAGTCCAGAGAGGATGGAGTTGCAGTAGTCAAGGCGGGAAAGGATGAGAGAGTGGATTAAAATCTTAGTTGTGTCTAATTTTAGAAATGTTTTTAAGGTGGAAGCGGCAGGCTTTAGCCATGGACTGAATGTGAGGAGTGAAAGAAAGATCAACTGTGACCCCAAGACATCAGGCATGTGGGGTAGGGGTAATGATGGAGTTATCAACAGTTATAGAGAAATGGGAGGTGGAGATTTTGGAAGAAGGGGAGACAATAGGGAGCTTAGTTTTGGAGAGATTTAACTTGAGGTAGTGAGAGGACATCCAAGAAGAGGTATGAGAGAGACAGTTAGTGACACGGGTTAGCAAGGAAGGAGATAGGTCTGGTGCAGAGAGGTAGATTTGGGTATCATCGGCATACAAAGTATATTGAAACCCATGGGGCTTTATTAAGGAACCTATTGATGATGTCTAAATTTAGAAGAGAAGGGGACCGAGGACAGAGCCTTGCAGTACCCCAACAGAAAGTGGTAACGGGGCAGAAGATGTCCCAGAGAAGGCTACACTAAATGTACGGTTAGACAGATAGGAAGATAACCATGAGAGAGCTGTGTTGCAGATGCAGAAGAATTGGAGGGTTTGGAGCAAAAGGGGGTAGTCAACAGTATAAAAGGCTGCAGACAGATCAAGGAGGATAAGCAGAGAGAAGTAGCCTTTGGATTTAGCTGTAAGTAGGTTGTTGGTGACCTTAACAATTGCTGTCTCTGTGGAGTGAAGGGGGTGAAATCCAGATTGCAGTGGGTCAAGGAGGGAGTTTAATGTAAGTAAATGGGATAGATGTGTATATACTAGCTTTTCAAGAAGCTTTGAGGCAAGAGGGAGTAGGGAAATATGACGGTAGTTGGACGAGGACGTTGGATCGAGAGAAGGTTTTTTTGAGGATAGGTGTGACCAGTGCATGTTTAAGAGATGTGGGAAATATACCAGTGCTGAGAAAAAGGTTGAAGATGTGTGTGAGTATAGGGGTTAGGGTAGAAGAGAGGGAGGGAAGTAGCTGTGAGGGGATGGGGTCGAGGGGACAGGTAGTGAGGCGAGAGGATAGTATAAGGGCAGAAACATCTTCCTCTGTAACAGGGCCACATTAGCTAAATTTATGGCTATGTGGGGTTTGGATGATTCAGAGGAACTCGCGTTATGTGAAGTGCGCATCAGGGGCACTTTCACAAGGTCATAGTACTTCATTTGTAGAATCAGTCTTTATGTTATAACAATCGATTTTGACACCAAACCAATCAGCATAAGTGTAATTCAATGGGCTTTTTGTCAGTATAGTGTTTTTTCAACTGTCCAGCATACACTTTAGCAATTGCATTGGATGTATTTGGGAGACATTATATACAAAGTTGATATCGCTTGCAGTAATTTAACAGACTAGGTTACCCTATGTACCAATGATAATATAGCTGCGACTCCAGCAGATGTGTTTTGTGTGATCTAAGCATATAACATCTTATAAGAGGTTGATAACCACACTGCTGGGTATAACAAGCAAAACCTTCTAATAGCAGTTATAATTGATACTGTTACCCAGACGTATTGTATTCATTGTCATTATCCCATTCACATTATCAACACACTGAGTTTAAGCTACTTTTAACCGTGTGTGTGTGCAGTCTGGTTAGATTTTATTCCTTATTTTTTCATAATAAAGTTATCTTGTATGAATGTTTGAGATTTTACAACCAATTTTTTCTTTTTTTATATTTTACATTTATGCTAAAAAACTCTTTAGAGTTTGGCAATCTGCCCTTTATGCAACCCTTGTTGCATTATAGTGCAACCGGCCACAATTAATGTACATTATAAGCCTTTTTTTGTTGCTATGTATAATTTAAAGGGAAATGAGCATTGGAGCTGAATACATGTAAAATCATATTTATGCAATATTCATATGTAATAAAGTTTTTAACTGTTTATTTACTGTAAATATTTCACATTTTAATGTTCTTCACATAGTGGAATATGATCTAAGTATGTTTAAATAGATATTTCTATATATATCTATACCTATTTATAATTTTATATATATATATATATACATATATATATACACACACACACAAACGAACACATATATATATACACACACATATATATACACACAAACACACACATATATATATATATACACAAACACACATATATATATATATACACACACACACAAACACACACATACAGGGAGTGCAGAATTATTAGGCAAGTTGTATTTTTGAGGATTCATTTTATTATTGAACAACAACCATGTTCTCAATGAACCCAAAAAACTCATTAATATCAAAGCTGAATAGTTTTGGAAGTAGTTTTTAGTTTGTTTTTAGTTATAGCTATTTTAGGGGGATATCTGTGTGTGCAGGTGACTATTACTGCGCATAATTATTAGGCAACTTAACAAAAAACAAATATATACCCATTTCAATTATTTATTTTTACCAGTGAAACCAATATAACATCTCAACATTCACAAATATACATTTCTGACATTCAAAAACAAAACAAAAACAAATCAGTGACCATATAGCCACCTTTCTTTGCAAGGACACTCAAAAGCCTGCCATCCATGGATTATGTCAGTGTTTTGATCTGTTCACCATCAACATTGCGTGCAGCAGCAACCACAGCCTCCCAGACACTGTTCAGAGAGGTGTACTGTTTTCCCTCCTTGTAAATCTCACATTTGATGATGGACCACAGGTTCTCAATGGGGTTCAGATCAGGTGAACAAGGAGGCCATGTCATTAGATTTTCTTCTTTTATACCCTTTCTTGCCAGCCACGCTGTGGAGTACTTGGACGCGTGTGATGGAGCATTGTCCTGCATGAAAATCATGTTTTTCTTGAAGGATGCAGACTTCTTCCTGTACCACTGCTTGAAGAAGGTGTCTTCCAGAAACTGGCAGTAGGACTGGGAGTTGAGCTTGACTCCATCCTCAACCCGAAAAGGCCCCACAAGCTCATCTTTGATGATACCAGCCCAAACCAGTACTCCACCTCCACCTTGCTGGCGTCTGAGTCGGACTGGAGCTCTCTGCCCTTTACCAATCCAGCCACGGGCCCATCCATCTGGCCCATCAAGACTCACACTCACACACATATATATATATATATATACACACACACAAACACACATATATATATATACACACAAACACACACACATACATATATATATATATATATATATATATATACACACACACAATCCATACACGTTTTGTGCCCGTCGGGTTAGCTCTTGCAAGAAAACGTTTTATTTTCAACTTGTAATACATGCGCAACCTGTGGTGCGCAAAAAAAACGTACTTCTAGTGGAGTTAGCGCACAAGGGGGGAAAGGTAAATAGCGCTCCACTCGTAATCTAGCCCTATGTGTATTACAAATACTTTACAACATACCTTCATTATTTATTTTGCTACCTTTTGCTATAATGTATCTCTGAAAATTGCCAGTTTTGCCGTTCTGAAAACTAAAAGTGCACACTACAAACCTAACCCTGCTACATATCTGTCCCTAACTGCGCTAAGCAGAGATTATAAGTTCATTGTAAAAGAATAGAAGTGTTGCTAGCAATGTGACTGAATTAGTTACTCTAAATAACACTAGCAAATAATGTGTTAATGTATTCACATTTTTTTTTACACTCAGCTACAATGTAAATGTACTGCAACTATAAAAAAACTATTTATGCCCCTTTCAAATGTTTGTGCAAATTCAGTTCTGCAATGAATTTATTTTTAAGGAGTGTATGCACACTGTTTGTTATCTAAGTTATACAAAGATAAAGAGGGAAGAGGGCATACATTTGCAGAGCAGGGTCCAGTACTCACTCAGTATCCGTGACGCTACAGCCTCTCACAAATATACTTCTAAATCACTGGTTTTTAATCTGACCTCAGACCTCCCTAACAGGCTACATTGTGAGGATATCTGAACTACAGCACAGGTGAAATAATCAGCTGATTAGTAACCATGGTTATTCATCTGCTCTTACCCAATGTAATCCTTAAAATCTGGCCTGTTGGAGAGGCTTGAGGAA
The DNA here is from genome assembly GCF_027579735.1 of Bombina bombina. NCBI lineage: Eukaryota > Metazoa > Chordata > Amphibia > Anura > Bombinatoridae > Bombina > Bombina bombina. The sequence continues at coordinate 313,915,332 of NC_069506.1, forward strand.
AAGTTTGAAACCAGTGTGCTAGACATATACACAATCTGACATCACTGTGTAAAACAGACCTTTATTTCATATAATGGACCATAACACAGGTATATATTATTATCCATCTTGTGGAATAAAGGTTAGATTTAGAGCTGTGGGCCTGTGCGATACCAAATGAATTTGGGAGCATTGACTAAATTCATTTTTAAAGGGACATAAAACAAATTGGGCTATAGACAAAATAATATAATATGTACTTTAATTACTTTACCTGCAAATTTATACTGCAGTGCCTCGCCATTAACCCTTTCTTTTTAGTTTCTCAATTGTAAAGCTCTAACTTCCCCTCACACATTTCCTTCTATGGATGTATCTATATCTACTGTTGTTTTGGTAGAATACAAAAGTGAATAGGGATTATCTGCTGGAGCCTAGAAGCTGGGAACTCAGCTGAAATACAATGCCTGTGTCTAAACACTGATAAGGGGGGTGCAGGTAGCTTAGATATGTAATTCATTTTGCTTATTTTTTAAAATTATTTTAAAATACTTGCCAGCAATTTTTTAATTTTTTTTTTTTGCAAACTATCTTAAATGAATTAGCCCTTTTAGGATATACACAGATCGCAACCTGTTTTATGTCCCTTTAAGCTTCAATCCCTTTTCTAGCTTGGTTTTATTGCAGAACACTATTATAATATCATTAAAGGGATACTAACCCCACATTTTTTCTTTCTTTCATGATTCCGATAGAGCATGCAATTTTAAGCAACTTTCTAATTTACTCCTATTATCAATTTTTCTTTGTTCTCATGTTATCTTGATTTGAAAAAGCAGTAATGACAGGTTAGGAGCCGGCCCATTTTTAGTTCAGCACCTGGGTAGCACTTGCTGATTGGTTTGCTACATTTACCCACATATCAGCAAGTGCTACCCAGGTGCTGAACAAAAAATGGTTTGGCTCTAAAGCTTACAGTACTGCTTTTTCAAATCAAGATAGCATGAGAACAAAGAAAAATGTATAATAGGAGTAAATTAGAAAGGTGCTTAAAATCTCATGCTCTATCTGAATCATGAAAGAAAAAAATTGGGTTTAGTGTTCCTTTAATATTATTTTTAAATAAACATAAAAAGGCAACAAGAAAATGCTGTAATGTGTTTCACTATTGCTTGTATGTTATATAACATGTTTAACCCCTGCTGTCTGTAGCCACCAATCAGCAGCTATCTCCCAGTAATGCATTGCTGCTCCTGAACCTGCCTAGGTATGATTTTCAGCAAAGGATACCAAGAGAACAGAAACAATTTGATAATAGAAATACATAGATGTTTCTTGAAATTTACTTTAATGAACAACTTATTTTTTCCAACCATATTTCTTTAGATCTCAGAATCATTTTCTGGCAGGTAACACACGTGTGCCGCATTGTATAAGTACATATTATCACATAGTGACATTTACTGTTTAGCAGAGGAACAAATTCATCTGTATTAATAATAGCAGCACACACCCCCTCTGCACGTAAATCACCTAAATATTGCAGTTACTGCAGCGTGTCCAATAATTTATCCATTTGGATTTATTCCAGGATTTCTGGACAGAACGTATTGTTATTTAAGTCCACTTGAACACAAAATATTCTTTAGGTTTCACTATAACTGTATTTTAATTTTCCCCTAAACTGATACAACATTTAATTTGATCGCCCAATAAAATGTCATTAAAGAAAATAAAACAGCATTCCAATGTACATTCATCATTTTTATTGTTTGTGTTTGCTGTAAAATACCTCTGAAAAGGTGTGTTTGGTGTGTAGGGTGAAAGTGTATTGTCCCTGCAAAATGCTGCACATTGATTGGTTAGATCAGAGAACAAGCTCATTTGCATTTCTCCCTAATTGGCCACAGCAAATGAGACCAGGAGCATAGGTTGCATGAGGTTTTTCAAGGGGTGTATCCCTGAACTGCTATTGTTTTGCAAAGTCAAAGTGAAAGTTTTAAAACTGCTGATAAATATCCAAAAACAAAATAATTACAGACATTGCTGCAACATTGCTGTCATATAGTTAACTCTCCCAAGCCTACCTAGGTATGCTTCTCAAGAAAGGATACCAGAAGCGAGCAAATCTGGTAATAGAAGAACATTTAAATCAATATTTTTCAAATTGCTTGTTCTATTTGACCAATGAATATTTCATTTTCAGTTTCCTGTCCTTTTAAAGGGACATGGAACCCATTTTTTTCCTTTCATTATTTAGAAAGAGCATGCAATTTTAAACAGCTTTCTAATTTACTTCAATTAACTTATTTGCTTCATTCTCTTGATATCCTTTGCTGAAAAGGATTTCTAGATAGGCTCAGTAGCTGCTGATTGGCGGCTGCACGTAGATGCCTCGTGTGATTGGCTCACCTATGTGCATTGATATTGCTTCAGCAAAGGATATCTAAAGAATGAAGCAAATTAGATAATAGAAGTAAATGAGAATACTATTTAAAATTGTATTCTCTACCTGAATCTTGAAATAAAAAAAACTTTGGGTTGATGTCCCTTTAACCAACTATGGCCTAGTTTCCATTGAGGAGGTACAGTTTGGAAATTGATGATAAAAACATTTATCTGCATTAAAGTCCATTGAGATTTTTTATGTTACCACCAGTTTCCAAACTTTACCCCCTCAATGAAAACTAGTGCTATGTTACTCATTTAATAAATTGTCTAAGAAACTTTACTATTTGAATTCCAGTGTTCAGGATATGTTGCCCCCACAGTCTTTGGTTTAAATGTTTTTTTAATTTTGTTTAATATTTAACTTATTAAGTAAAAAAATAAAAAGTTACAAACAAGTACAAACACATTTTTACAGGTAGTTAAAAGACACAGGAAAACAAATGTTTCAAACAAATCATTTGCCATTAAAAAAATCTTTTGTTTTGTTCCTGTATGAATTTCCTAAATATTTGTTTGTTAATGGAAATTTGTTAACTCCTTATTTCCTATTGGGAACAATTTCAAGACAGCAGAGGAGCTGGAAGACAGCAGCTTAAACTTAGATTAAGATAAAGTAGTAACTAGTGCTACTGCTACAAGCCAGCAGCAGCACAACAAAGATTGGGATTTTTAAATGTATTTATTTTAATGGGTTTAGGATTGGCCAAGAATAAATGTGAAGCTGACATACTCATTGGCTGACACAGGAGTCAATCATCTGCCAATTAAATTGCTGGCAATAGTTATTGAATTGTTCAAATTTGAATTTCTGAAACCTTTCCCACTTGAAAAGGGCAAATCAGAAGGTTTGAACCCTTTCCTGTCAGCAGAGAAGCATCTCACATCTAAAGAGTAATGGTTTTAACCAAGTGAATGAAGGAACTCATTGTTTTGTTGCTCCATCGTTGGTTACTTTGTTTATTTATTAAAAGGGGCTACTTGCTTTTTGTTTTCTTAACAAACACAGAGAATACAGATCTTGTGCGAAATACATAAAAAATAACAATAATACTAAGAAAATTGGAAACCCATAAAAACATAGGCTCTAATTACTTTTGGATGCAAATTTCAATACTTCTTAGTAAGAAGAATAATAATGTACCAACATTTCTATCTGGGGAAATATTCAACAATTTTGTGTATCCAGCTTATAAATATTTCACATTACAATGTTCTTCACATAGGGAAATATGTTCTAAGTATTTTCATATAGATATTCCTATATATATCTGTATTTATCTATACCTATATATAATCATCAAGAATGACAGAAGCAATTATCTCTGTTTTTGTCAGTCTCACTGTTAATGTTAGTGCTGGATCCTGATTATCCTTAGCTTACCCTTAAACTAAAGTGGAGTCGAACCACCCACGTAAACATTCATTACCGCGGAACCCCTGCCTGCTGACCCACATGACCACACTCTAAGATATATAAGTCATAAGTCTTAGGATGTCCAAAGTACCAACGGAACATTTACATGGAGTAAACTATCTCATTCAGGGATGATTCTCTAAAACTCACCAGCATGGAATTAAATCAGTACAAAGACCCTCACAAGGGCAGACCCCACACAGGGGTCAATCACCTTTAGAAAAACGTATGAAATTATATATCTCCATAGATTTAATGGTGTTTTTATGTTGATAATCATTTGCTAAGCTAAAAGATTGTTATCGACTTCTTAATTCTCCTTAAAAAAAGGGGGGGGGGCTGAATCTGGAGGACCTGGAAAGTGACAAGTGGCCTCTCATAGAAAGTAATGAAGCTCTCTGGAATGAAGACTCTTGTAGGAGAGAGTTCACTTAAATTAGCACCTGGATCTGACAAATTGCATTGCCTTATAGTTTGTCGAGCTTTTTGTATCAGTGTAATAAGTGCTCTACATAGCTTGAGACAAATTCGCTAGCTTACATTTGGTGAGATAAAAACAGAGAGACAAGCAGGGTAAAATGCTTAGAGAATAGTACAGGTTCAAACCCCCAAATCCAGAATTCCAAAATCCAAACTGATTCTGAAATCCAATTTAATTAATTAATATTAAAAAAAAAAAAAAATAGTTATCAAGAAAGTTACAATCTTCTCTGCCTGTGTCTAGTTTGATTTTTGTGTCCTAAAATGCAAATAACAGACTATATTTATTTAAAATAACAACTATTACCTTTCTGATTACAGTACTGTACTATTTTAAAGGTACTATGTATACAAGTATTACAAATGGTATAACTACCTTTAGTCTGCATGTATAAGACATAGGCCCCTATTTAACAAGAGCTGCTGGTACAACACCGCCCCCTGCAGACTCGCGGCCAATGGGCCGCCAGCAGGGGGTGTCAGTCAACCCGATCGTACTCGATCGGGTTAAATTAAGGCGATATCTGTCCGCCTGCTCAGAGCAGGCGGACAGGTTACGGAGCAGCGGTCTTTAGAACGCTGCTTCATAACTGCTGTTTCTGGCGAGCCTGCAAAAACCGAGCAAAATCACGGGGCCTCAAGCTCTATCCGGAGCTTGATAGATATTTGTACTTATTTTAAGTAGGAAGTTATTAAATAGTTAATAACTATTTAATAACTATTTTACCTAGTTAAAATAAATACAAAGTTGTCTGTAAAATAAATATAAACCCTAAGATAGCTACAATGTAATTATTAGTTTAGTTATATTGTAGCTAGCTTAGGGTTTATTTTACAGGTAAGTATTTAGTTTTAAATAGGATTAATTTATTTAATTGTAGTAATTTTATTTCATTTAATTTAAATTATATTTAAGTTAGGGGGTGTTAGACTTAGGTTTAGACTTAGGTTTAGGGGTAAATACATTTATTATAATAGCAACGACGTTGGGGGCGGCAGATTAGGGGTTAATAAATGTAGGTAGGTGTCGGCGATGTTAGGGACGGCAGATTAGGGGTTAATAAAATTTAACTAGTGTTTGTGAGGCGGGAGTGCGGCGGTTTAGGGGTTAATATATTTATTACAGTGGCGGCGATGTCCGGTCAGCAGATTAGGGGTTAAAAACTTTAGTTAACTGTTTGCAATGTGGGGGGGGGGGCTCGTTTTAGGGGTTAATAGGTAGTTTATGGGTCTTAGTATACTTTGTAGCACTTTAGTTAAGAGTTTTATGTTACGGCGTTAGCCCATAAAACTCTTAACTACTTACTTTTAAATGCGGTAGGAGTCTTGACATGAGAGGCTGTACCGCTCACTTCTTCCAAGACTCGTAATACCGGCGTTAGGCAAATCCCATTAAAAAGATAGGATACGCAATTAACGTAAGGGGATTTGCTGTATGCTCGAGTCGCGGAAAAAAAGTGAGCGGTACACCTGTACCTGCCAGACTCGTAATACCAGCGGGCGTTAAAAAGCAGCGTTGGGACCTCTCAACGCTGCTTTTTAAGGCTAACGCATGACTCGTAATCTAGCCGAATGTGTGCAGAAAAGCAACCACAACAGTAGAGTAATTATATAGTGACATAGAAGCATAATGCAGTGACAACATCAAACATAATAGCATTACAGATTTCAGAATGGTATTTGTTTCAAGATTGAAGCACAAGTTCAAACACTGGTAACTAGAATTATTGTAAGATGCCTTTCTTTCTATAAATCCTCCAAGAAAATTTTAGAGGGCCACTCTTAGGCCTCAAGTAACTAGATGGTCACTGGAACAATAGGAGGTATCTTTTCATTTTAGGCATACAAACATAGTACATAAAATAAAAGAAAAACAGTATAGCTTCAACACTACCTTTAAAATAAACTGCACTCTACAGCAACCATATGTGGGTACATATAAATGTACAATACTTAGTAGAAATATAGGATGCCATTCTGATTATAAACCTTCTAAATAATACTTAGGAGGACACTTTTGGACCTCAAATACATATGTAACAGTGATATGAGTAGAAGGTGTCTAGATCCGAAGAGACCACTCTTGGGCCTCACATTACAAACCTCTTTTTATAATTTTTTAATAAACTCTTAACTATATTTGCAATAAGCTAGTAAAATCAACTAAATAGACATTATAATGCAAAGAGATAGAAATACCATATATTAGCTGTATAAAAAAAACTGTATGTTCAGCTGTAGTTAAGCAATTAAAACACTGGAGCCCACCTACAGTGTTTGCAATAAATAATATACTGTCAATTTAGGGAATATTCTGCTTTAAAAATATAGATATATATAAATATGGAGCTAAGGTTATCTGAAGCTTTCTAATGAAGGGAGTACCTTTAGATGAAGGAAATACCTTTAAAAAGTTATAACCATCAGTATGGGATGGGGTAGTTGTTCTGCCTTATCAATACTGGTTCTATATCACCACGGTAGCTAGTTGTCTAGAAAATGTAGAATTAAATAAGACTATAAGAATGCAGTATAGGTATCCCCAATACCAAGGCTATAGGCAGTTGAGAAGATATAGTAGAATACAAAATATATATAATAATTATAGTACTAGCTTAACGTGTGTCTTTACTTAAAGATGGTCTTGCAGTAAGTGAAATACTTAGGTGCTAAAGCTGATTGAGGCTTTGAAACCAGGACTTGTAATGGTAGGGAACATTGTTTAAGTAGAAACTAACCTCTGTGTAAATGTTCCTGTGTGGATTCAAACCAGTTTAGAATAAAACAAGCCGTAATATAGGAGATCAAGCAACACCTCTAAATTAACAAATATAAAATAAATAATCTGCAAACAATAAAGGGGTAAACAGTGATTCCCCATCTATACATATGTTCTTACGATGGCCTGGGCTGATTTAGTTTACAATAAAGCATAATATATAAGTCCAAGCAATGTCCAGAAGTTTTTCTTCAGAATGTCCAGAAGTTAGCAAATATAGAACAAGTTGCGTAACATTGGTAAATATCTCACCGGGTTCCCAATTGAGGAGTAATACAACTGCATGTTGTGGAACATATGGAGACAACGAGTTTGATATGGATTTTTCTGTATGCAGCCATATTTCTCCCTGGCCTTGGTAGAGATTTTTGAAGAGAAGTCTCCTGATTATACCCTTCTTGGTCGCCTGGTTTGATGTAGAGGCTTAGTTGGTCTCGGCACTACCGTTGTTGTCGATGCATTTAGAAGCAGCGTTGCTTTGAAAGACAATTGTATTCGTATCCCCAAACTCTCCTTCTTCTGCTGCAGGTAACATGATTGCAGGTTCCAGCTCTTTCTCACTCCTGTTCAGAGTGGTTGATGAGCGCTGGGGTCCAAAAGTGCTTCCACCCTCACGATCTGGTGGAACCAGCTTAAATTGAGTTGGTGTTTGGGGTAGATAGGTTTCCATGGGTTGAAGTGCCATGTATAGTGTTGCTTCGAAAGCGGCATGATGTTCCTCCAGTAAATAGCTCAGCTCCTTCAAAATGCGGATAGTATACTCCATAATGATCTTCTATAAAACACTCTGCAGGTGGACACCTTATTCAAAATAATAATAATGTGAGCAGTAATGTTGCGAGGTAGCACTGCGAGTAACGGCAGAGACATGAGGGTGCTCTGCGGGGGGGTCAAGAAGAAGGCCGTAACCTCTCAAAGTTTTCAGAATGCTGTAGCTGGCTCCAATTTGAAAAAAAAATAACTTCAATCTAGAGAGTAGTCTCTGCAATAAAATATATGACATAAAGCTGCCCTGAATCAGGCTATACAAATCCCATTTTGCAGAAATTCATTCCAAGGTTTGGAGCAGCACACAAACATGCGACCTATCATGGCCACCGCCCGGAAGTTCCCCGGAATGCATAATTTTAATAACAATTTTTATTTCATATTTATAAAAAATGTGCTAATTTATTAGTATAATGTAAAATGTGAGTCTCTTTACACGCAGAAATGAAGGGAATGCCCCTTAGCGAGATACACAGCTACCAATGTAAAATTTGCCTTTATAGAGTGTTGTGAAGGGTCTTGTAACATTAATAGATCTCTTTAAAGGGATATGAAACACAACATTTTTCTTTCATGATTCAGATAAATAATACATTTGTAAACAATTATCCAATTTACTTCTATTATCAAGTTTGCTTCATTCTCTTGGTATCGTTTGTTGAAGGAGCAGCAATGCACTACTGGGAACTAGATGAACACATGGGCAAGCCATGTATGTGCAGCGACCAATCAGCAGCTAGCTCCCAGTTCCTGAGCCTACCTATGTATGCTTTTCAACAAAAGATACCAAGAGATCTAAACTAATTAGATAATAGAAGTAAATTGGAAAGTTGTTTAAAAATGTATCCTCTATCTAAATCATGAAGAAAATATTTTGGGTTTCATGTCCCTTTAAAACAAGAGAGATTTAAAGTACCTTTAAGAATCGGACTGCAGTACTCATATTTGACTTATATATTCACATATATAAGGTTTATAAACTCAAAGAAATGTTTTCTTACATTTGAATGAACATTAATTAATCATATTTTGCATGAAAAAAGTTAAATGAAAAGCTTTTTATATTGATTCCCTTCACAATTCTATTGGTAGACAGTGACAAGACCCACAGACATACAAATTAAGATATTTTGCAGCCCAGGATCATATATTTTTTTAATAATAAAATGTTTTAATATATTGTAAAATGTCCTTTATTCTGTTGCAGGTAAAGAAAATGACCTTAATGTTCCTTTAATTAGCATACTATTCAAACCAAGAGGTGTATGCCAAGGAATTTGCATATAAACTTGTTAGTATTGCTTTTTGTAATCACTTTAAGTCAGTATTTGCTACATTTGTAGTTTTAAATAAACGTTGAGTTGATCTTTGACATACACAACTCAAATGTTGTTTATGTTTTCAGATCCTATATTTTAAAATGATTCCACTCACCTATCACCCCTTATAAATACAATCATCTGCACTCAGAAATGAAAGAGATTCAAAACATTTATAGGTCTATGTGAAATATTAGTTTACTATTCAATAACAAAACAGAATTATTCACATTTGGTTTTCAATAAAAAAATAAAAAAATAAATAAAAAATGTTTGCTTGGTTTTTGGCATTCTATGCTGTTCATAAATATTTAAACATTTTACTGATTTTTCTCTGAGGGAACAAGTCAGTTTTTTTTCTGCAGGATCTGCATTTTTTAAATGCTACAATTTGCTTATGGATACTCACTGATATGAAAAAGAAAACATTACCCAGAATTCATTTTGTTTAAATGTAAATGAAAGTTAAGATTATATAAACGTTCCACCATGAAAAGCTCTATGGCTTTTAACTTTGTTTTCAATTTATTTTTTCTACAATGAAATGGCTACAAATATGAAGTTTAGTCATGTTTTACAATAAAAAAACAACTGAAAGATACAACTTAATTTAACAGTGTGTGTCATTCTACAGCAATAACACAATATTATGTACTTTTGACATCCCATATACGCAAACTGAATACAAAATAAAAAAAGAGTGAAGAAGTCAGGTGATATAATGTCAGCCTTGAAGAGAAACTTTCACAAAAAGAAATGCTTTGATATATAAGATGCATCTTGGAAAGTTAATATGTGATCTAAATTTATTTCAGTTACTTTATTGTTTTTGAATAAGGGGCTGAATTAGGGACCATTTATAGTTATATGAATCTCTTTTGAGAAAACCACAGCAGGTGACAAAGGATGAGCAGATGTCTGCATTTTGTATTCCAATGGTGGAACAAATGTTCTCTTTGACATTTGTTCTGTTTGAATTTTTCTATGGAAGGAATGTTAACCTATGAATATTGATTCATTTAGACTTACAATTACATGTTTTGCAATCTGCATTTAAATATTAAAGGAACATGGGGCAGCGATAAGAAAATAGTGCATTAGAACATCTTTATATTGTATTACTGCTTGCCTATAAGTATGTGTTTAGCCTCTACATATATAGATTAAAATGTATACAGCTGCTTCTTTAATTTTTTCCACCTTTGTGGGCAATTGTAAAAATGCTCCCTATAGCAATGATATTTTTAGACGCTACTTCCTCTTTCTTTCCTTTCAATGTAAACACAGCATTATTATATGGGCAGCTATAGATCACAGTCCTGGACAACAGAAAAAAATACTCCCAGCATGCAGTAGACAATGTTGGCCAATTAGTGCTCAAGCCAGCCTTTGTTCTATCAATGGAGACACCATTTTCTTTCATACAGGTAGTTAAAGGGACAGGTTACTCAAAAGATTCCTCCCCTTTAATTTGTTCCCAATGATCCACTTTACCTGCTGGAGTGTATTAAATTGTTTACAAGTATTTCCATTACCCTTATATTGATATTTGAAATAGTTAATTTAGCCGGTGGTATCCCCACCCATCCTGAACGTTTTTGGCCTCAAGGCCAAGCTGTGTTAACACAGCCAGCAGAAGAATTTACACTCTAAGTGGGGTATAGAAGAGATAAGCTAATAAAATGTTAATTTTCCATTGTTCTCTCCAAGTATTGGTGATTGGTTTATGGATAGATATAAGATAAAGAAGCAGGTATATGTACACAATGTGATAAAGTAATGAGATCTGATTATACCTACAGATATAAGATAAAGACACATGTATATGTACACAGTGTGATAATGTAATGAGATCTGATTATACCTACAGATATAAGATAAAGACACATGTATATTTACACAGTGTGATAAAGTAATGAGATCTGATTATACTTACAGATATAAGATAAAGAAGCATGTATATGTACACAATGTGATAAAGTAATGAGATCTAATTATACCTACAGATATAAGATAAAGACACATGTATATGTACACAATGTGATAAAGTAATGAGACCTGATTATACCTACAGATATAAGATAAAGACACATGTATATGTACACAGTGTGATACAGTAATGAGATCTGATTATACATACAGATATAAGATAAAGACACGTATATGTACACAATGTGATAAAGTAATGAGATCTGATTATACCTACAGATATAGGATAAAGACACATGTATATGTACACAATGTGATATGGTAATGAGATCTGATTATACCTACAGATATAAGATAAAGACACATGTATATGTACACAATGTGATAAAGTAATGAGATCTGATTATACCTACAGATATAAGATAAAGACACATGTATATGTACACAATGTGATAAAGTAATGAGATTTGATTATACCTACAGATGTTAGATAAAGACACATGTATACGTACACAATGTGATAAAGTAGTGAGATCTGATTATACCTACAGATATAAGATACAGACACATGTATATGTACACAATGTGATACAGTAATGAGATCTGATTATACCTACAGATATAAGATAAAGACACATGTATATGTACACAATGTGATAAAGTAATGAGATCTGATTATACCTACAGATATAAGATAAAGACACATGTATATGTACACAATGTGATACAGTAATGAGATCTGATTATACCTACAGATATAAGATAAAGACACATGTATATGTACACAGTGTGATAATGTAATGAGATCTGATTATACCTACAGATATAAGATAAAGACACATGTATATTTACACAGTGTGATAAAGTAATGAGATCTGATTATACTTACAGATATAAGATAAAGAAGCATGTATATGTACACAATGTGATAAAGTAATGAGATCTGATTATACCTAGAGATATAAGATAAAGACACATGTATATGTACACAATGTGATACAGTAATGAGATCTGATTATACCTACAGATATAAGATAAAGACACATGTATATGTACACAATGTGATAAAGTAATGAGATCTAATTATACCTACAGATATAAGATAAAGACACATGTATATGTACACAATGTGATAAAGTAATGAGATCTGATTATACCTACAGATATAAGATACAGACACATGTATATGTACACAATGTGATAAAGTAATGAGATCTGATTATACCTACAGATATAAGATAAAGACACATGAATATGTACACAGTGTGATACAGTAATGAGATCTGATTATACATACAGATATAAGATAAAGACACGTATATGTACACAATGTGATAAAGTAATGAGATCTGATTATACCAACAGATATAGGATAAAGACACATGTATATGTACACAATGTGATACAGTAATGAGATCTGATTCTACCTACAGATATAAGATAAAGACACATGTATATGTACACAATGTGATAAAGTAATGAGATCTGATTATACCTACAGATATAAGATAAAGACACATGTATATGTACACAATGTGATACAGTAATGAGATCTGATTATACCTACAGATATAAGATAAAGACACATGTATATCTACACATTGTGATAAAGTAATGAGATCTGATTATACCTACAGATATAAGATAAAGACACATGTATATTTACACAATGTGATACAGTAATAAGATCTGATTATATCTACAGATATAAGATAAAGAACATGTATATGTACACAATGTGATAAAGTAATGTGATCTGATTATATCTACAGATATAAGATAAAGACACATGTATATGTACACAATGTGATAAAGTAATGAGATCTGATTATAACTACAGATATAATATAAAGACACATGTATATGTACACAATGTGATAAAGTAATGAGATCTGATTATACCTACAGATATAAGATAAAGACACATGTACATGTACACAATGTGATACAGTAATAAGATCTGATTATACCTACAGATATAAGATAAAGAACATGTATATGTACACAATGTGATAAAGTAATGTGATCTGATTATATCTACAGATATAAGATAAAGACACATGTATATGTACATAATGTGATACAGTAATGAGGTCTGATTATAACTACAGATATAAGATAAAGACACATGTATATGTACATTGTGTGATAAAGTAATGAGATCTAATTATACCTACAGATATAAGATAAAGACACATGTATATGTACACAATGTGATACAGTAATGAGATCTGATTATACCTACAGATATAAGATAAAGACACATGTATATGTACACAATGTGATACAGTAATGAGATCTGATTATACCTACAGATATAAGATAAAGACACATGTATATGTACACGATGTGATACAGTAATGAGATCTGATTATACCTACAGATATAAGATAAAGACACATGTATATGTACACAGGGTGATACAGTAATGAGATCTGATTATACCTACAGATATAAGATAAAGACACATGTATATGTACACAATGTGATACAGTAATGAGATCTGATTATAACTACAGATATAAGATAAAGACACATGTATATATACACAATGTGATAAAGTAGTGAGATCTGATTATACCTACAGATATAAGATACAGACACATGTATATGTACACAATGTGATAAAGTAATGAGATCTGATTATACCTACATATATAAGATACAGACACATGTATATGTACACAATGTGATACAGTAATGAGATCTGATTATACCTACAGATATAAGATAAAGACACATGTATATGTACACAATGTTATACAGTAATGAGATCTGATTACACCTACAGATATAAGATAAAGACATGTATATGTACACAATGTGATAAAGTAATGAGATCTGATTATACCTACAGATATAAGATAAAGACACATATACTGTATATGTACACAATGTGATACAGTAATGAGATCTGATTATACCTACAGATATAAGATAAAGACATGTATATGTACACAATGTGATAAAGTAATGAGATCTGATTATACCTACAGATATAAGATAAAGACACATATACTGTATATGTACACAATGTGATTAAGTAATGAGATCTGATTATACCTACAGATATAAGATACAGACACATGTATATGTACACAATGTGATAAAGTAATGAGATCTGATTATACCTACAGATATAAGATAAAGACACATATACTGTATATGTACACAATGTGATACAGTAATGAGATCTGATTATACCTACAGATATAAGATAAAGACATGTATATGTACACAATGTGATAAAGTAATGAGATCTGATTATACCTACAAGCTCAACCCATTTTATTAGGTTGTGGCCTCAAAACACAAAATCAGCTAATTCATATACACAAATAATCCCTTAAAAAGCAAATCTCATACATTTTATACTCTGCAGCTGGTAAAACAAGTAATTGGGAACACATTTAGGGAAAAACTATTTTATAGTATACTGTCCCTTTAATGCTACTTGTTACAAACTGCTATTTGTGACTGGCCCTTTAAATGGAAGGTTGCCCTGCTTCCCTGGATTTTGGAGAAGCCTATTTGCCAGCCTCCTTCCTCATGACTATGGCCCCTGGAAGATTGTGCCCCTGAGAACATATTAACTTTTATTGGGTGTGTATGGCCCTTTAAGAACCATCTGGGGACATATTGTGACTTTGATGAACAATGCCCCTTTAAGACTATGTCCCCAGACCTGTGAAATGATTTGTCCCTGGCTTTCTCCCACTTGGTTCAGTTTCATTGTGTGCCATTAAGAGTTAAATTTTGTTCAGCTTCAAGAAACCTATTCTAAATACAAGTCTGCTGGGATTAGCTCTAATTAGGTTTAGTGATCAACTTTCCCATTGTCTAATCAGACTAGTATTGATAAGGTGGACTGCATTGTTTTATTGTGCGTAATGTTATCTGCTGAAGTAAATGTTGTGGCCTGTCAAAGGGAGTGTCTCTCTATCTAATATCAAATGTGTGATGGGGGATTTTATGCCTCCCCCTGAGAGTGTCCTGTTTGCATGTAACCTCAATAAAAGGCAGGCTGTGTGCTCCAGCACATCAGACCTATTTTCTGTCCCTCTAACTTGCAGCTTTGACTCATGTTTGTAGGGGACAGCTTCAGCTAATATCACTACAGGGATTGCTGACTATGGTGCTGATGATTCTTTGGTGAGCGCTAGGAGCATCCTTTTCTACGGTCCAACTTCCAGCCAGCCTGGAGGCAACCGTAACATTTGGCGGCAGCGGTGGGATTGGCGTCCTAGCGCAAGGAGCAGCACCACAACAGCACTGGTATCGTAGGAGAGTAATTGAGGGCAACGCTAGCCACTGCGCAGCGTCCCTACCTACAGCAGCATGGAGCTGACAAGATACTGGTCAGAACCATGTGAAGAGCACCTCAACCGGATCCGTCGCTATGAGGGCGCGGATTTCGTTCCAGAGGTAAAGAGGCGGCTAGTCCGATATGGTCCAGACCCTGCGCAGGAGGTAGTCAGTCGCATCATCCGGGAATTGGATACGGAGAACAAAGCGGCACGAGCCTTTGAGCGCCAACTGTGGAGTTTGAGGGTATGGACACCTGGTCTCTCTCCCCAGCCGCAGCATGTTCCACAGGGAGAGGAGAGCAGCGACCTCCCTCCCCAGCGGCAGTATACTGTGCAGAGGGAAGAGACAACCGGTCTCCTTCCCCAACCCCAACCAGAGATACCAGAGGCAGCAGGCCTCATAGACTGGTCCTGGGAGGACCCCCAGCAGGCAGGTGGAGATGGGACCGCAGTCTCTCTACCGGCCCTACAGGGATGCTGGGCAGACGGCCCAGATCCCCAGCGACAGACCCAGCTACAGGGAGGGGAGAGCATCGACCTCCCTCCCCAGCCGGAGTGTGCCTTCCAGGGAGAGGAGACAACCGGTCTCTCTCCCCAGCCGCAGCATGTTCCACAGGAAGAGGAGAGCATCGACCTCCCTTCCCAACGGCCGCCGGAGTGTCAGGAGGAGGAGGTAAGCCAATCTCCCCCTCCCCAGCTAACTCCTAACTTGGGCCCAGGGTTAACAGTGGAGATGTTAACCCCCACTGACCCCCACGTTCCCTTTGCCACCGGGCAGGACTATGCCCCAATTCCCCCAGCAGAAGAGCTGGCATCAGGACAGAGCGCTGCTGTCCTCTGCCCTACAGACCCCCTTGTTACAGGACTGGCCTGCAAACCCCTCACCCCAGCAGAAGCGCTGGCACCAGGGCAGAGTGCCGCTGGCCTCTGCCCCCCAAGTACCATCAGCTATTTGCCCAGCTGCGCCAGGAAGGCAGAGGATGCTACACTTTCATCCTGTAACCTGGAACCTACAGGCCAGTGCTACTTGTTGTGGGGGGGCTGCTTTGCTGCTAGTGTTTATTTGTGGGTGGGTTGCGAGACTAACTTAGGCACTGACCGACAGAAGGTCAGGTGCCTTGTTAGTCTCCCTCCAAAAGGGGAGATATGTTACAAACTGCTATTTGTGACTGGCCCTTTAAATGGAAGGTTGCCCTGCTTCCCTGGATTTTGGAGAAGCCTATTTGCCAGCCTCCTTCCTCATGACTATGGCCCCTGGAAGATTGTGCCCCTGAGAACATATTAACTTTTATTGGGTGTGTATGGCCCTTTAAGAACCATCTGGGGACATATTGTGACTTTGATGAACAATGCCCCTTTAAGACTATGTCCCCAGACCTGTGAAATGATTTGTCCCTGGCTTTCTCCCACTTGGTTCAGTTTCATTGTGTGCCATTAAGAGTTAAATTTTGTTCAGCTTCAAGAAACCTATTCTAAATACAAGTCTGCTGGGATTAGCTCTAATTAGGTTTAGTGATCAACTTTCCCATTGTCTAATCAGACTAGTATTGATAAGGTGGACTGCATTGTTTTATTGTGCGTAATGTTATCTGCTGAAGTAAATGTTGTGGCCTGTCAAAGGGAGTGTCTCTCTATCTAATATCAAATGTGTGATGGGGGATTTTATGCCTCCCCCTGAGAGTGTCCTGTTTGCATGTAACCTCAATAAAAGGCAGGCTGTGTGCTCCAGCACATCAGACCTATTTTCTGTCCCTCTAACTTGCAGCTTTGACTCATGTTTGTAGGGGACAGCTTCAGCTAATATCACTACAGGGATTGCTGACTATGGTGCTGATGATTCTTTGGTGAGCGCTAGGAGCATCCTTTTCTACGGTCCAACTTCCAGCCAGCCTGGAGGCAACCGTAACACTACTATTACCATATTTCAGCCTACAGCGAGGCTTGGTGTTGAAACGTAGAGTAGATTTCCAGTTTTTATTGGAAGAAAACGCTGACTTTATAATATATTAACTGTTGTATTCTTTTCCTTTTTGTTTCAGCTTTATTTCCCAATGTGATGTCCTTCCTTTCCTTTCTTATAAGAGATATCGGAATCCATCTGCGTTTCGCTGTATTGATAGAATCTGAGCGCATAAAGAGAAATGACTTTTCATTTTCTCACTTCCTTTTAATATGTTTATCCTCCCTGGATGTGTTTTCACCTGGGTCTCCTGCCTACTTTTTATAGCAATACTTTATTAAAGAAATACTAAACCAGGATAATGACATTATGTGCAATTAAATTACATTTAAAGCATTCGCAATTTACTTTGGCTATACCCGCAGTTATTGTAAGCATCAAACAGGTGTTCAAGGGTTCTGTGTGTAGCGTCACATTTCTCTAGTTTTTAATAAGGAGAATATGGTAGAAGAAAAAAGTAATAATGAAAAAAGGAAATATCTGTATAAATCATCTATAATGTAGATTGCCTTGCAGTACCTGCCTTTTGGCACACATTCTTTTTTATCACAAATGTAATAAGATAGATTAAACAAATTTGTAGCCTAAAAATCTAATTTCAGAAGTGCCAATTTTACTGTCCTTGTCTCATATTTCTGCCCTCCCCCATATCCTGCCTTAAAACACTGTAGTAATCTGTCTCTACTCTTAAGTGCAAGCCCCGCCCAACAACAATCAGACCAATCCCAGCTCATTTACAGTACAATCTACCCAAGCTCTGCCCCTTTTGCGTTATTAGCTGTCTATGTTCTGCCACTTTTACTGCTCAGTCTGTCTTTTTAAAGGGACAGTCTAGTATAAACTAAACTTTCATTATTCAGATAGGACTGTTAATTTTAATCAACTTTCCAATTTACTTTTATCATCAAATTTGCTTTTTTCTCTTGGTATTCTTAGTTTAAACTAAACATAGGTAGGCTCATATGCTAATTTCTAAGCCTTTGAGGGCTGCCTCTTATCACATGCTTTTTAAATCTCTTTTCAACACAAAGAGACAGAAAGTACACGTAGGCCATATAGATAACACTGTGTTCAGACACAGGGTGTTATTTAAAGGGACAGTTTACTCAAACTTTTTCTCCCCTTTAATTTGTTCCCAATGATCCCCTTTACCTGCTGGAGTGTATTAAATTGTTTACAAGTATTTCTATTAACCTTATATTGGCATTTGAATTTGTTTATTTAGCCTGTGGTATCCCCACCCATCCTGAAAGTTTTTGGCCTCATGGCCAAACTGTGTTAACACAGCCAGTAGAAGAAATTCAACGTTAGAAAAACAGTAGCGCTTCCCTATACCGGTACTGTGATACCGTAATAAATATAACTTTGCATATATAGCACAGAACAATGATAAAATGTTTCACTCAGTCCACATATAGGAAAAATTGCACCAGGACAGGGACTTTAGCAACTGCCCCAAAGAAGGCAAAAATGTTCCAATGTTCTTAAATAGGAATCTTGATATCAAATCATATCACCGACCTTAAAATTGTTAGTGAGTCCTTGGTCAAAACCGAAAAATCAAAAGATGGAAATGAGCTAGTTGATTCCACAAAGTGGAATGGTCGTATCCCCAAAACCGTTGTTTGTGATACCAATGTGGCTGCTGCTCTTTGTAAACGAAGGGTCTCTGTTCACTCCCTCCCAAAGAAATGCTGAAAATAAATGGAAAAAAAACAAGAGCGCAAAAGAGCCTCTCTAAGGGTAAAAGTTTTACTATGCACTTAATATAGCGCAAAACACAGAAATATACGTACAAGATTTAAAATAAAACAAGCAGTGTGCGACACTATCACCATATGTTTCTCCCCGGCAAGCAAGTGTCAGTCTTGGCAGTTTGCAGATAGCCGTTTAATCTTCCGGATTTACCACCAGCACTTGTGTGTGGCTTGCATAAGTGGAGAAACACGTTAACCTCAACGCGTTTCCTCTGGTATCAACCAGACTTTTTCAAGAGGATAATAACAAGGCTAACACACTCCTGACATAAATAGTGAATGTTAGCATTTAACCGGTACATACCCTGGACTGTGATTGGTTACTTAGAATTCCACTGACTGAGAGTGTAATAGGATAGGAGATATCCTATTGCTTGTCAATTTTTATGATCCTTTATAAGTTAATTTTAATGTATATTTTATTAAATGTTTCTGTCATTTAATGTATCATGTATTGTATCATTTGTTGTTGCATTGCACTCGTCCTTAGCAATTCAGCCATCAGGAGCTACGGATTGATTGTTTCTGATGAATACTGGGTTTAGATTGAGGAGTGGTTTTGATTGACATATCTCCTATCTCTGATATCCCAAGTTAAACAATGCATAAGGGATGAGATCTCTGATCTCAAAAAAGACATCTCAGACATAGGTCATAGAGTTGAATCTCTTGAAAATAACCAAGATGCTCAAGCGACAGCAGTGTCGGAGTGGCACAACTTCATTCAAAAGCAAGACTCCGCAATTTTGGAGCTGGAGGACAAAATAGATGACGCTGAAAATAGAAGTAGGCGCCATAATATCAGATTGAGAGGAATTCCTGAAGTTATTCCTTCTTCAGAATTGGAACAATACCTGCAAGATTTTTTTAGTGCGCTAGAGAAAGAAGAAACACCATCCAAAATAGAAATTGATCGGGCCCATAGGACCTTACGTCCCAAACCACCTGATGGTCAACCTCCAAGGGATGTCATTGTCCGTATTACCAACTTCCAAGAGAAGGATGAATTGATGAGATTGGCGAGAGAACAACAATCTGTCACCTATGAAAATTCGAACATCCAAATGTTCACTGACTTATCTCAAAGGACACTCTTAAAGAGAAAAGAACTCAAACCTCTCACGATGTGCCTCAGAAAATCAAATATGCCCTACAGATGGGGTTTCCCTTTCTTTTAATCCTCTGGAGAGGCTTACGGATCATATGCTCCTCAACTAAAGACATTCCAAAGATTTGTATGGAGCTCAACTTGCCCGCACCACCACCAGAAGAGTCCCTTTCTGGCTCTTTGGGTCAACCTGGGAAAGATGGCCTAGCCCCTCTGCCTCAGAGAAGAGACTGGAAACAAATTCAACACAAGAAATCACAACGTCCACTATCATCTCTTCAATCCCTTTCAGAAGAGAAGGGTTGATGGCTGAGTAACATTTTTGTGCACTATATCTTTTACACCACATAATGAATAGTTTGGTTTGAAAGAATGTTTGCTCTTAGTTTTAACTAACAATTGATGTAGTTTATTTCTGATGTTATGAAAGGGCATTATCATGTTACCTACAATAATTCTACTCTAAGCCTCATTAAGGCTAGACCTTGTACCTGAGGTCTCTAATTGTTAAATGCTATGTATTAGTCTTTTTTTTTTCAAACAGTTGGGAGATTATCTCCTTTAAGTTAGATATTATGGTTCATGTGTATCGTTTTAATGATGTTACCTTAAATATTTGAGTGTTTTCCAATCAGATTCAAGTTCAATTGGATTGGCTGATCCAATCAGCCAATCAGATTGAGCTCGCATTCTATTGGCTGTTCCGATCAGCCAATAGAATGCAAGCTCAATCTGATTGGCTGATTGGATCAGCCAATCTGATTGAACTTGAATCTGATTGGCTGATTCAATCAGCCAATCAGATTTTTCCTACCTTAATTCCGATTGGCTGATAGAATAACGTAGGTTGCAGCGGTGTACGGAGCAGCAGATTAGGGGTTAAAAATAATATGCAGGGGTCAGCGATAGCGGGGGCGGCAGATTAGGGGTTAATAATTGTAAAACAATTTTGCCTCCCTTTCTTGTAATTTAACTCTGAAAATTGTGGTTTTCAAATTCTGATATTTGGAAGTACATCATGATGACGTTGCTAGTCTAACCCTGTTACATATATGTCACAATTTTGCCTCCCTTTCTTGTAATTTAACTCTGAAAATTGTGGTTTTCAAATTCTGATATTTGGAAGTACATCATGATGACGTTGCTAGTCTAACCCTGTTACATATATGTCACTAATTGGCCTCTAGGGATGTGATCATAGAACTGAAAACACTTCAAGTTTCGCTAACACAGTCTAATCCTATCTACTCTAGTCCAGATTAGCTTCTTCAAATAAAGCAAGAGGCGGTGGAGATTGGCTATTAATAAAAACAATTCAAGCAAAGAAGTTCATAAAGCGATTAGAAAAAGGTTACACTCTCCTAGTATAATTATTTGTTGCAAGACTGCATAACAATATTGTTATTCCCATGTGTTTTATATTCATTTAACCTAATACAGCATTATCAGTGGTTCACTTCCAATGTTCATTCGCTGATAGGTGCTTCCCACTAATACTGATTGGTTAACAGGTCCTAAAGCTCACTATATGAAAAGTAAATAAAAAATAAATCTACAAATGGATACTAGAAAAGAAATATAACTAATAGTGTTATATAAGTTTGAGTTTAAACTTATGAAACAATATGTACATCACATTTTTAGGCAATAACATTTGTCAGTTTGTGTGTGTGTGTGAGGGGGGGGGAGCAGCTGCAACAGGAGGGACAGGACTGTGAATGTTTCATGGTCAGGGCCAAGTGGGTCATGGGTTGGACAGAGTTGGGGCGTGTTTGAGAAGGAGCCTGGGCAGTTCCTGATTGAGAACTGTGACAATTGCCCTTATGATGGAAGCTGTGTGGAGGGACAGACAATTCTGCAGTATCTGGGAGCTCTGCAATCTACATGATTGGTTTTATTATTAAACTGCAAAGTCAATTACATTAGCCCCTTTATGTTGTACCTCTCTTATACAGACACTGCACATTTCTAATAATTAGAAAAAAATCCATGCAGCATTTCATACACAAGAACACTGGGCCATTTGAATCTTTATTGATTTGTTACATCTTTGTTAAAATAAAGCAAACCTTGCAGTGACAATAGTGCAAATTATTATCATATCATGCGTGCAACTCCTGGCACTGAGGGATGCACAATGACCACAAAAGTAGTTATTTTAGCAGCTAGAATTTATGAGGGAATTATAAAACTCTGGAAGAAAAGGACCACTGGATAACGTAGGTATGTGCTTTTAACCTAAAATGGCTCTGACTTTCTAAATGCTAATGTAGACATTTCTATGCTCCTTTAAGGAAGTCTAAAAAATAAAAAAAATAATTAAACTGACAAAAATGACTGATAAAGGTGCACTTGGAGTTGCCACCTTGCTAATGTTTTACTTTAGTTTTAAGGTTAAAAAAAAGTAGATTACAAAGGAAAAAGAATTAAACCAAGACCCTGCGACTTTTCAGAAAAAAATTATCATCTAAAATCAGTAATATCAAGTTTAGTTTCCTAGATATACTGACTATTTACTAATGCAAATGTATGCTAATTAGCAAGACTGGTGTCTTTCCAAGTAAGGTGGCAACCCTCAAGTTCTCAAGAAATTACTGTTTGCCTCCCTCAAGGTCTGAATTGGAGATTAACACTCATGGTTGAGTTTGGCACTGCAAAATAATTATTTCAGAAGTGTGGTGTGCTTTAAATAGCTTATGGGGTACGTGATTAGAAGGGGGTCCCTTTAATCTCTGTGGGAAACATAACTTGTTTAATATTAGCTCTAAGGTTAAAAAGCTGTTTCCTGTTTTATCTGTTATTTCTGATCTGATTTCTGAGGAATCATCAAGACCTGGTCTTAAATTGAATACTTCCCCCTGATGATACCATTATTGAATCAGAATTACAGCCATAGCAGTTGTTTGGCTCACTTTAATGTGTGGATTGATTCAGTTAAATAGCTGGTTGCCCAGCCTGCTTCAGTTGGGATAATTCATGTCAAATTAATGATGACTGAGATTGCTAATTTGTTCTTTTGCAATGCCTTTCAGATTTTGGCAAAACTAATGTGTTTGTTGCCGATGGTTACAGGTGAAAGCTCTAAAACATCTTAATATATTGTTTCTGGCCTTCCTCTTATAGAGCTAACATTTTATTAATCTCTTTCAGAGCCTTTTATTCCTGATATTACTGGTATCAGCCTAAGTGAACAAGAGGTGATGATCTGTAGTTGGAAGGTAGCCTGTTAAGGGACATCCAACAAATGTAGATTATTTGTGCAAGGATTTGCATGATAGTGATTGCCAGATAAAAAATGGGTTGCTTGACAAAGGCTGTGAGGCTGAAACGCATTGCATTCTGGGAACGACCACGTTTGCACACAGCTGTTATTCTATCCAGCCCGATATCTGCAAAAAAGGATTTTGCTGGGTGTTTTTTACAGGACATACCACACTTAGTCACTGACTGTGCCAATAGACACTACTTGGTTTCACTCCTCTGCAAGAATCTCAAGATTATAATTTACTTCTGGCTGTTTCTGGAGACTCACTCTGCAGTGTTGAAGGCCAGGTGTGTTTGTCCTCGTGCGCAGTGTCTACTGCGCATGACAGCTTCGGACAAACACACTTGGCCTTTTATTATATAGGATATATTCACTATCATGTCACATCATATTTTGGCTCCTCCTTGAGTCTCCTCCTAGCGTTATTCTTTAAGGTGGACATATATCCTGGCTGAGGTCTGAACGTCTGAGTTTACACATTCTCTCTCCCCCATCCTTCCCTCATCCCAGGCTTCATACATGTTTTGCCAATGCAGGGGTTAAAACTTGGAGAGAGCATATGTTTAACAACAGTATGAATATAATGCTATATTTATTTACCTCAGCCAGGATATATGTCCACCTTAAAGATGATTCAAAATCAGCAATTATGGCAGTGGGTATTTTTTCTCATGCATGGCCCTAAAAAGCATGGTTCTAAGATCTAGCTCTGGTGAAAGGTAATCATTAATATCTTCCTCAGATTCATAATAATCTGTTTTAAAGACTATTTCTTTACCTAGAAGTGTTTGCACTAATTGTTTGGCTACTGGAAGCTCAAAGTTAAAGTTTGGTTAGATAAATAGTTTATACTCTCTGAAGGTGTTAAGTAACCTTAGACATTTTGCAAGGTTTGGAACGTTTGACAAATGGTGTGGGCACAGGATTTTTTTGTTTGGAAGCCATATGTATTCTGCAGATTTGGGATTCTTTTGCTTGGAAGCCTTATGTAGTCTGCAGATTTGTGATTTTTTTGCTTGGAAGCCATATGTATTCTGCAGATTTGTGATTTTTTTGCTTGGAAGCCTTATGTAGTCTGCAGATTTGGGATTTTTTTGCTTGGAAGCCTTATGTAGTCTGCAGATTTGTGATTTTTTTGCTTGGAAGCCTTATGTAGTCTGCAGATTTGTGATTTTTTTTGCTTGGAAGCCATATGTATTCTGCAAATTTGGGATTTTTTTGCTTGGAAGCCTTATGTAGTCTGCAGATTTGGGATTTTTTTGCTTGGAAGCCATATGTATTCTGCAGATTTGGGATTTTTTGCTTGGAAGCCATATGTATTCTGCAGATTTGGGATTTTTTTGCTTGGAAGCCATATGTATTCTGCAGATTTGGGATTTTTTTGCTTGGAAGCCATATGTATTCTGCAGATTTTGGATTTTTTGCTTGGAAGCCATATGTATTCTGCAGATTTGGGATTTTTTTGCTTGGAAGCCATATGTATTCTGAAGATTTGGGATTTTTGTAAATATTGTGGAAATTGCTTTATCCTTTAGTTCCTTGAAAGTACCGGGTTTTGTATTTTCAGTTCTTTTTCACCAGAATCTTGATTTTCCCCCTGATATTATTTCTCATTTGGATCTACATTTGATTCTGCATGTTTTCTTCAGCATCATAACTACTGAACCTCTGCATACAAGGGTCTTCTCTAAAAAAACTGTATTTCTATATGATGAAACCAGAAATGAGTGGTTCTTACTAAAACAGCCAATACGCAAAATTGTAACGAGACTAACAGCTGCAAAGTAGAAGATTTAAATTTGGGGGTGGGCGTATTTTTTTATTTTTTTCCACATTATGCAGAGAGATTACTAGTTTTTATTTCCCGATCTAAAAATCAGATGTGTTTACCACATATTTATTACTACCCCATACAATTTGCCATTCAAGTCATAAGTTAAGTTAAAGGGACAGTCAATTCAAAATTAAACATTCATGAATCAGACAGAGCACATCATTTTTAAAAAACTTTCCAATTCACTTCCATTATATAAATGTGCACAATCTTTTTATATGCACATTTTCAGAGGCACCAGGTCCTACTGAGCATGTGCAAGATTTATACTTATAAGTATTTTGTGATTGGCTGATGACTGTTACATGATGCACTAGGAAGGAAAATGTAACTTACTTTGACATTTGTCAGAATAAAATCTACAACTAATTTTCAATTCAAACTAAGTGCTTTTATATTGTCTCTTTATTATACGTCTATTGATCTTGCAATTCTAATGTGTTTATTGGTCCTTACCTTCATGTCGATCTAGTATTCCCTTCTTTGTTCCAAATAGGAGTTTAGTTCATACATTTTTATCAATCTTATTGTAAACAAAGTTATCGACTTTATAAATTGATTGCTGACGCTTTACAAATTCGACCCTTTTTTTTTTTTTTAGAGGCTCGATGACGTTTTTACCTTGTCAAATTGAAAATCCGGCAGTTAAAAAAAAAAAAGGATAGCGCATGCGCATATCATCAAGGAGGTGGATGGCATAGGGTGATGGCCGCCTAGCGGCCAGATTTTTAATTGGACAAGGTAAAAACGTGATCAATACTAAAAAAATAAATAAAAAAAAAAACGCGTTGAATTTGTAAAGCGTCATAAATCAATTTGTAAAGCCGATAACTTTGTTTACAATAAGATTGATAAAAATCGATGAATTAAACTCCTATTTTTTTGGAACAAAGAAGGTAATACTAGGTAAGTTTACCTTCACTTTAAACATTTGTTCCCCGCTCAATACAAAAGTGTTACTAAACCCCATCAGTCAACTCCTTTGAATAAAATCCTGTTAATTTATTTTGACCAATTAGTCCATATTTATATGAAATAATTCTGAGGCACATATTAACAGCTTAATGCATGAAAGTTCCCACCAAGACAGTATAATCTATAATGAAATTTCTAAATATTACTTAATTTTGCACTTGCAATTTAATTTATAATTAAATTATAATGAATTTTCAAATGTCATTGAACCAAGGTTCTTCTTTTTAACAATTTAATTGTGATGCAAATTATTTAATTAAAAATATGCTATGGAAATTATACATATGGTATTGTGGCTTTAAACCTCTGTGCTAATTTTCTAATTGAGAAAATGACATTGTACAATCATATTTATTTCATAATTCCAGCACATTGTCATTATCCTACTTTTACAGCTGAAGGACCTTCATAGCCCTTATTATAAATGAGTTTCCCATGAGATCCCTTCAGCTCTAAAGCACCCATGTTGTAAGAAGTAAAACATATCTAGCAGTCACTAATATGATTGTCCTTTTGATTCAAAGTCATTGTAGTGGTCACAGCTGCTTTGATTTTCTTTTCATTTTGTTCAGACCCTAGAGACCTCTCAAGTAATATAAAAAATTGCATTGTATTCTTTTAACATTGTCAGATCTGAGTTTATCATTTGATCACAAATATCTCTAAACACTTTGTAGGTCCTGTTTTATGTAGCTCTATTGGTGCACCAGAGCTCTCAAACTCCTTCCATACTGTAGGATTGGGATTAAGGTTTGGGATCTTTGCCCCACTATCAAACCAGCAGCTTCTTCTTCTGTTCATGCCCCAACCGGTCTCCACCCTTGACATGGCTAGCCCCACTCATGACACATCCACATATCTGCCCCTTCATTTCCGGTTCCTCACAAGACACCTGTGGTCACTGCCCTTAAGTTCCTCTCAATTCCCAGTCCAAGAAAGCGCCAAAGAAATGTTGCAGGATATAGAGTCATAGTTTCTTGTCTGTGCAATTAATTCAGATTCCAAAGAGGTTAACGTCATGCACCAGGTGTGACTGTGATTAGTGGCTAACTGAATATACTGCTACTGATTGGTTCACTGTATGTGTCTTGCTGATGAATGGCAAAGCATTGCGGCTCCTGAACATAACTTCATAGTAACATTTGAATGCAAAACAAAAATTGTGATCCAAAAAAGTGTTTAATTTGTGCATTGTTGATCATAGATTATTATGTAATGCATACCCCAATGTTTCTCAGAGGCTTTACTGGACAGAAAGGTTAGGTAGCTTGTGGGCAGTGGATCATTGTACTGTGGACTGGGCCACACCTGGGCGTGTTGTGGATGGGACAGGGCATTTCCTAGGCAGGGCTGGGACAGTACATGGGATGTCAAGAAGCTGTGGTGGTGTCAGGCCCCTCGCTCCTTACCTTAGTGCAGTAGGGACCATGCTAATCTGAGGGTTCATTTGTGAATGTAGCTGTTAGCACTGCTGGAGTCCAAGGCTGCATTAAAGAAAGGAGGCTTAGTGCTGCTGATAGCATGGAAAGCACTTTAACATCTCAATATCAGAAGAGACTTCAGAGGGGTTTGCAAGGTTTAGTGCAGAGGACCTACAGGATTCTTTTATTAACATTGACAACTGTGTTACCTGTGCGAAAGCTAGTTCCATTTGTAACTTTGATGTCATAAGTGACCTTGCAGTTGTTTTGGTGCCAAGGCCTATAGAGGAGGTCCTTCTGTTGTGACTTTTGGCTCCTGATGGATACTTTGGTATTGAACTTTGGCTTGACTTTTGACTAATCTTCTAGATTATCTCTCAGTGATGATGTTTGGTTCTATGTATCTGGTAAAACCTCTGCCTGTTCCTGACATTGGTGCGCATTACATCTCCTGCAAGCTTTGTTCCAGACATCCAGCATGATAAATCCATTATTGCCTTAAATAATAACCAAGCCTTGCCACAGTACAAACAACATTTTGGATTTCTGTGCTTTACATGTTTAGAAGAGGAAACAGGCCCCTTTATTGCTCCAATCTGCATGGGTCCTGTAAAGACATAGGTTCTGCAGTAGAAGTAGGCATCGGTGAAGAATGAACTTGCAAGGGGAGATCTGTGTAGCAAGTCTCACCTGTAGTCATTCTTGGAATCTCTTGCCTTCCCTTTGCAAACCCCTCTGAATCCCATTCCGACACCAAGATGTCATAGTGCACCCTACTCTATTAGCAGGGCTAAGCCTACTCTCTTTGGTACAGCCTTGGACTCCAGCAGAGCTAACAGCTCCATTCATATGGCCGTGAATTCTTAAACTGTGTGCTGGCTTGCATGAGTGAGTCCATATCCAATGGGCTCAAAGGCAACTATTGCAGCTGGATAAACTGAGCCCTTTGTAAGAGATTAAACACAAAGGAAAAGAAAGGGATTTACTTGTAAATAAAATGCTCTAGCAAAATAGGACATTTTTATTTTTGCAGTAGTAGGTCCTTTGCACTTTATACATGCTCAGCTGCCATATGAAGTTTACAACTGTCCTGCTCCACTCCACTCTCACTTGCAGACTTAGTTACCAAAGTGAAACCATGGATTGCCCCACACTGACTGCACCCACTACATTGCCAAGCTACCTATAATATACCCATGACTCTGCCTCTGATTATGACTCCACCCTCAAAACACGTGACCCCTATAATTAATCTCCTGCACCTCCCAGTTTTGGAAGCCCCAGGAAATCCTTGGAGGTATGGGATAGCGACATGTGCCTGTGCACTTGAGTACTGTTGTATGTCACATGAATGCAAAGCATCTGGCTGCTGCATAAAGGAAAATATGAAACCCATTCTGTTATATAATTTGCTAAATTCTCTTGGTATCCTTTGTTGAAAATTGTACCTAGGTAGGCTCAGGAGCAGCAATGCAGTACTGGATGCTAACTGCTGATTGGTAACTGCACATATTTGACTCTCGCCATTGGCTCATCAGATGTGCTCAGCTAGCTCCCAGCAGTGCATTGCTGCTCCTGAGCCTACCTAGGTATGATTTTAAACAAAGGATACCAAGAGAATTAAGCACATTAGATAATAGAAGTAAATTGGAAAGCTATTTGAAGTTGTATGTTCTGAGTCATGAAATAACATTTTTCGGTTTCAAGTCCCTTTAAGCAATATGTCAGTGTATATGACTATAATTCGTCATAGTCTATAAGTCATGTGACTCTTTGGAACAATTTACCAAACAAAATGGAACAGCCCAATAGTTTCTGGTACAGGTGGGGAAATAGTTCAAGGTCATTATAGAGCTACGTTCAG
Organism: Bombina bombina; assembly: GCF_027579735.1. Classification (NCBI taxonomy): domain Eukaryota; kingdom Metazoa; phylum Chordata; class Amphibia; order Anura; family Bombinatoridae; genus Bombina; species Bombina bombina. The sequence goes on from NC_069506.1 coordinate 313,944,942, forward strand.
CTGATCAGGACTTAGAAGTTGTTATCACCTTCAGTAGACTGCAGAAGCCCTCTGTGTGAGAGAGGAGAAGGGATGAGTGAGAGAAGACCATATTTCAACAAGGCCAACTAGATCTGTGCCTAGGGCAGTGGGATTTTAGTGAGGCAGCACATTTTGTAATGTAGTGCTATGGCATGATGCTTCCCCACTGAAATATTTTATTGATTTATTTAAAACGTTTATTACAAACCAATGATCTCTGCTTATTTAATGGGCTTCCATGACTTATTCGTGCATCTCTGGCTTCTGCATAGGGAAACATATGGACAAATATAAGCTAAAACTATTGGGAAAGGGGGCAGCTGGCTTTTCAGTACCCAGCGCAGCATAAAACCAAATAAACCTCTTGGTGCAGCCATTTATGCAAGATTTATAGCCTTCAGCTTATCGAGTGTATTGTATCCAAAAATATTGTGCAACATTTCAAACACTCTTTTAAATGCATATTTAAACACTGATTTCCCTGTTTAGATTACATGATTGGAAAGTCTTTTTCAATTAAAGCTTGTTCCAATGAAAGCCACAGCTGAAAATATTAGTTTCCTAAAGCCTATGCATCCGGTTTATGCCGTACAATAAACAATGCTTCAGATTAGATTGGAAGTGTTAAGTAGAATATGTCGCCAAAGCTGGACATTCTATCCATAAGCAAAAAAGTATTGGCTTATGTTTGCCCAATGTATTCGCTACCAACACTGTATCACTGTTTAGGAGGTTAAGACTGGGCAAAATGACCATGTTACAAAATCTGAGGATGTAATTGGCAGCAAAGAAACTGAATTTACACAAATGCAGTATAAATTACAGAGCTAAAATACTAGACCAACTACAGGCCAGATTACAAGTAGAGCACTAATTAACGCTCCTGCTCAAGCGTTAATTGTGCTAGAAGTACGTTTTTTGCACTCATCGGTTTGCAATTGTATTATCAGTTGAAAGCAAATAGTTTTCTCTCTCACGATAAACTGACGAGGGCAAAAAGCAGACGTAGAATATCGCGTGCACGTTCACGTATTCCCCCATAGAAGTCAATGGAGCAAAAAAAGTGGGAAAAAACTCATTACTCTAATATTTTATTTTAAGAATTTTTATTAGACGTATTATTATGTGTTTAAGTGTACTGTGTTATGTATATTTATTAGATTGTGTTATTATGTGTGTAACTGTACTGTGTAATGTATATTTATTAGATGGTGTTAATATGAGTGTAACTGTACTGTGTAATGTATATTAATTAGATGGTGTTATTATGAGTGTAACTGTACTGTGCAATGTATATTTATTAGATAGTGTTATTATGTGTGTAACTGTACTGTGTAATGTATATTTATTAGATGGTGTTATTATGTGTGTAAGTGTACTGTGTAATGTATATTTATTAGATGGTGTTATTATGTGTGTAAGTGTACTGTGTAATGTATATTTATTAGATGGTGTTATTATGTGTGTAAGTGTACTGTGTAATGTATATTTATTAGATGGTGTTATTATGTGTGTAAGTGTACTGTGTAATGTATATTTATTAGATGGTGTTATTATGTGTGTAACTGTACTGTGTAATGTATATTTATTAGATGGTGTTATTATGAGTGTAACTGTACTATGTAATGTATATTTATTAGATGGTGTTATTATGAGTGTAACTGTACTATGTAATGTATATTTATTAGATGGTGTTATTATGTGTGTAACTGTACTGTGCAATGTATATTTATTAGATAGTGTTATTATGTGTGTAACTGTACTATGTAATGTATATTTATTAGATAGTGTTATTATGTGTGTAACTGTACTGTGTAATGTATATTTATTAGACGGTATTATTATGTGTTTAAGTGTACTGTGTTATGTATATTTATTAGATGGTGTTATTATGTGTGTAACTGTACTGTGCAATGTATAGTTATTAGATAGTGTTATTATGTGTGTAACTGTACTATGTAATGTATATTTATTAGATAGTGTTATTATGTGTGTAACTGTACTGTGTAATGTATATTTATTAGATGGTGTTATTATGTGTGTAACTGTACTGTGTAATGTATATTTATTAGACAGTGTTATTATGTGTGTAACTGTACTGTGTAATGTATATTTATTAGATAGTGTTATTATGTGTTTAACTGTACTGTGTAAGGAATATTTATTAGATGGTGTTATTATGTGTGTAACTGTACTATGTAATGTATATTTATTAGATAGTGTTATTATAAGTGTAACTGTACTGTGTAATGTATATTTATTAGATAGTGTTATTATGTGTGTAACTGTACTGTGTTATGTATATTTATTAGATGGTGTTATTATGAGTGTAACTGTACTATGTAATGTATATTTATTAGATAGTGTTATTATGTGTGTAAATGTACTGTGTAATGTATATTTATTAGATAATGTTATTATGAGTGTAACTGTACTGTGTAATGTATATTTATTAGATAGTGTTATTATGTGTGTAACTGTACTGTGTAATGTATATTTATTAGATAGTGTTATTATGAGTTTAACTGTACTGTGTAATGTATATTTATTAGTGTTATTATGTGTGTAACTGTACTGTGTTATGTATATTTATTAGATGGTGTTATTATGTGTGTAACTGTACTGTGCAATGTATATTTATTAGATAGTGTTATTATGTGTGTAACTGTACTGTGTAATGTATATTTATTAGATAGTGTTATTATGAGTGTAACTGTACTGTGTATTGTATATTTATTAGTGTTATTATGTGTGTAACTGTACTGTGTAATGTATATTTATTAGACGGTATTATTATGTGTTTAAGTGTACTGTGTTATGTATATTTATTAGATGGTGTTATGTGTGTAACTGTACTGTGCAATGTATATTTATTAGATAGTGTTATTATGTGTGTAACTGTACTGTGTAATGTATATTTATTAGATAGTGTTATTATAAGTGTAACTGTACTGTGTAATGTATTTTTATTAGATAGTGTTATTATGTGTGTAACTGTACTGTGTAATGTATATTTATTAGATGGTGTTATTATGTGTGTAACTGTACTGTGAAATGTATATTTATTAGATAGTGTTATTATGTGTGTAACTGTACTATGTAATGTATATTTATTAGATAGTGTTATTATGTGTGTAATTGTACTGTGTAATGTATATTTATTAGACGGTATTATTATGTGTTTAAGTGTACTGTGTTATGTATATTTATTAGATGGTGTTATTATGTGTGTAACTGTACTGTGCAATGTATATTTATTAGATAGTGTTATTATGTGTGTAACTGTACTATGTAATGTATATTTATTAGATAGTGTTATTATGTGTGTAACTGTACTGTGTAATGTATATTTATTAGATGGTGTTATTATGTGTGTAACTGTACTGTGTAATGTATATTTATTAGACAGTGTTATTATGAGTGTAACTGTACTATGTAATGTATATTTATTAGATAGTGTTATTATGTGTGTAAATGTACTGTGTAATGTATATTTATTAGATAATGTTATTATGAGTGTAACTGTACTGTGTAATGTATATTTATTAGATAGTGTTATTATGTGTGTAACTGTACTGTGTAATGTATATTTATTAGATAGTGTTATTATGAGTTTAACTGTACTGTGTAATGTATATTTATTAGTGTTATTATGTGTGTAACTGTACTGTGTTATGTATATTTATTAGATGGTGTTATTATGTGTGTAACTGTACTGTGCAATGTATATTTATTAGATAGTGTTATTATGTGTGTAACTGTACTGTGTAATGTATATTTATTAGATAGTGTTATTTTGAGTGTAACTGTACTGTGTATTGTATATTTATTAGTGTTATTATGTGTGTAAATGTACTGTGTAATGTATATTTATCAGACAGTATTATTATGTGTTTAAGTGTACTGTGTTATGTATATTTATTAGATGGTGTTATTATGTGTGTAACTGTACTGTGCAATGTATATTTATTAGATAGTGTTATTATGTGTGTAACTGTACTGTGTAATGTATATTTATTAGATAGTGTTATTATAAGTGTAACTGTACTGTGTAATGTATTTTTATTAGATAGTGTTATTATGTGTGTAACTGTACTGTGTAATGTATATTTATTAGATGGTGTTATGTGTGTAACTGTACTGTGCAATGTATATTTATTAGATAGTGTTATTATGTGTGTAACTGTACTATGTAATGTATATTTATTAGATAGTGTTATTATGTGTGTAACTGTACTGTGTAATGTATATTTATTAGACGGTATTATTATGTGTTTAAGTGTACTGTGTTATGTATATTTATTAGATGGTGTTATTATGTGTGTAACTGTACTGTGCAATGTATATTTATTAGATAGTGTTATTATGTGTGTAACTGTACTATGTAATGTATATTTATTAGATAGTGTTATTATGTGTGTAACTGTACTGTGTAATGTATATTTATTAGATGGTGTTATTATGTGTGTAACTGTACTGTGTAATGTATATTTATTAGACAGTGTTATTATGAGTGTAACTGTACTATGTAATGTATATTTATTAGATAGTGTTATTATGTGTGTAAATGTACTGTGTAATGTATATTTATTAGATAATGTTATTATGAGTGTAACTGTACTGTGTAATGTATATTTATTAGATAGTGTTATTATGTGTGTAACTGTACTGTGTAATGTATATTTATTAGATAGTGTTATTATGAGTTTAACTGTACTGTGTAATGTATATTTATTAGTGTTATTATGTGTGTAACTGTACTGTGTTATGTATATTTATTAGATGGTGTTATTATGTGTGTAACTGTACTGTGCAATGTATATTTATTAGATAGTGTTATTATGTGTGTAACTGTACTGTGTAATGTATATTTATTAGATAGTGTTATTTTGAGTGTAACTGTACTGTGTATTGTATATTTATTAGTGTTATTATGTGTGTAACTGTACTGTGTAATGTATATTTATTAGACGGTATTATTATGTGTTTAAGTGTACTGTGTTATGTATATTTATTAGATGGTGTTATTATGTGTGTAACTGTACTGTGCAATGTATATTTATTAGATAGTGTTATTATGTGTGTAACTGTACTGTGTAATGTATATTTATTAGATAGTGTTATTATAAGTGTAACTGTACTGTGTAATGTATTTTTATTAGATAGTGTTATTATGTGTGTAACTGTACTGTGTAATGTATATTTATTAGACAGTGTTATTATGTGTGTAACTGTACTGTGTAATGTATATTTATTAGATGGTGTTATTATGTGTTTAAGTGTACTGTGTTATGTATATTTATTAGATGGTGTTATTATGTGTGTAAGTGTACTGTGTAATGTATATTTATTAGATAGTGTTATTATGAGTGTAACTGTACTGTGTAATGTATATTTATTAGATGGTGTTATTATGTGTGTAACTGTACTGTGTAATGTATATTTATTAGATAGTGTTATTATAAGTGTAACTGTACTGTGTAAGGTATATTTATTAGATAGTGTTATTATAAGTGTAACAGTACTGTGCAATGTATATTTATTAGATAGTGTTATTATGTGTGTAACTGTACTATGTAATGTATATTTATTAGATAGTGTTATTATGTGTGTAACTGTACTGTGTAATGTATATTTATTAGATAGTGTTATTATGAGTGTAACTGTAGTGTGTAATGTATATTTATTAGTGTTATTATGTGTGTAACTGTACTGTGTTATGTATATTTATTAGATGGTGTTATTATGTGTGTAACTGTACTGTGCAATGTATATTTATTAGATAGTGTTATTATGTGTGTAACTGTACTGTGTAATGTATATTTATCAGATAGTGTTTTTATGAGTGTAACTGTACTGTGTAATTATATTTATTAGTGTTATTATGTGTGTAACTGTACTGTTTAATGTATATTTATTAGACGGTATTATTATGTGTTTAAGTGTACTGTGTTATGTATATTTATTAGATGGTGTTATTATGTGTGTAACTGTACTGTGCAATGTATATTTATTAGATAGTGTTATTATGTGTGTAACCGTACTGTGTAATGTATATTTATTAGATAGTGTTATTATAAGTGTAACTGTACTGTGTAATGTATTTTTATTAGATAGTGTTATTATGTGTGTAACTGTACTGTGTAATGTATATTTATTAGACAGTGTTATTATGTGTGTAACTGTACTGTGTAATGTATATTTATTAGATGGTGTTTTTATTTGTTTAAGTGTACTGTGTTATGTATATTTATTAGATGGTGTTATTATGTGTGTAAGTGTACTGTGTAATGTATATTTATTAGATAGTGTTATTATGTGTTTAAGTGTACTGTGTTATGTATATTTATTAGATGGTGTTATTATGTGTGTAACTGTACTGTGCAATGTATATTTATTAGATAGTGTTATTATGTGTGTAACTGTACTGTGTAATGTATATTTATTAGATGGTGTTATTATGTGTGTAACTGTACTGTGTTATGTATATTTATTAGATGGTGTTATTATGTGTGTAACTGTACTGTGTAATGTATATTTATTAGATGGTGTTATTGTGTGTGTAAATGTACTGTGTAATGAATATTTATTAGATGGTGTTATTATGAGTGTAACTGTACTGTGTAATGTATATTTATTAGATGGTGTTATTATGTGTGTAACTGTACTGTGTAATGTATATTTATTAGATGGTGTTATTATGTGTGTAACTGTACTGTGTAATGTATATTTATTAGATGGTGTTATTGTGTGTGTAAATGTACTGTGTAATGAATATTTATTAGATAGTGTTATTATGTGTGTAAGTGTACTGTGTAATGTATATTTATTAGATGGTGTTATTATGTGTGTAACTGTACTGTGTAATGTATATTTATTAGATAGTGTTATTATGAGTGTAACTACTTTGTAAGGTATTTTTATTAGATGGTGTTATTATGTGTGTAAGTGTACTGTGTAATGTATATTTATTAGATGGTGTTAATATGTGTGTAACTGTACTGTGTAATGTATATTTATTACATAGTGTTATTATGAGTGTAACTGTACTGTGTAATGTATATTTATTAGATGGTGTTATTATGTGTGTAACTGTACTGTGTAATGTATATTTATTAGATAGTGTTATTATAAGTGTAACTGTACTGTGTAATGTATATTTAATAGATAGTGTTATTATAAGTGTAACTGTACTGTGTAATGTATATTTATTAGATGGTGTTATTATGAGTGTAACTGTACTGTGTAATGTATATTTATTAGATGGTGTTATTATGTGTGTAACTGTACTGTGTAATGTATATTTATTAGATAGTGTTATTATGAGTGTAACTACTTTGTAAGGTATTTTTATTAGATGGTGTTATTATGTGTGTAACTGTCCTGTGTAATGTATATTTATTAGATGGTGTTAATATGTGTGTAACTGTACTGTGTAATGTATATTTATTAGATGGTGTTATTATGTGTGTAAGTGTACTGTGTAATGTATATTTATTAGATGGTGTTATTATGAGTGTAAGTGTACTGTGTTATGTATATTTATTAGATGGTGTTATTATGAGTGTAAGTGTACTGTGTTATGTATATTTATTAGATGGTGTTATTATGTGTGTAACTGTACTGTGTAATGTATATTTATTAGATGGTGTTATTATGTGTGTAACTGTACTGTGTAATGTATATTTATTAGATAGCATTATTATGTGTGTAACTGTACTGTGTAATGTATATTTATTAGATGGTGTTATTATGTGTGTAACTGTACTGTGTAATGTATATTTATTAGATGGTGTTATTATGAGTGTAACTGTACTGTGTAATGTATATTTATTAGATGGTGTTATTATGTGTGTAACTGTACTGTGTAATGTATATTTATTAGATGGTGTTATTATGAGTGTAACTGTACTGTGTAATGTATATTTATTAGATGGTGTTATTATGTGTGTAACTGTACTGTGTAATGTATATTTATTAGATGGTGTTATTATGAGTGTAAGTGTACTGTGTTATGTATATTTATTAGATGGTGTTATTATGAGTGTAAGTGTACTGTGTTATGTATATTTATTAGATGGTGTTATTATGTGTGTAACCGTACTGTGTAATGTATATTTATTAGATGGTGTTATTATGAGTGTAACTGTACTGTGTAATGTATATTTATTAGATGGTGTTATTATGTGTGTAACTGTACTGTGTATTGTATATTTATTAGATGGTGTTATTATGAGTGTAACTGTACTGCGTAATGTATATTTATTAGATGGTGTTATTATGTGTGTAACTGTACTGTGTAATGTATATTTATTAGATGGTGTTATTATGAGTGTAACTGTACTGTGTAATGTATATTTATTAGATGGTGTTATTATGAGTGTAAGTGTACTGTGTTATGTATATTTATTAGATAGTGTTATTATGTGTGTAACTGTACTGTGTAATGTATATTTATTAGATGGTGTTATGAGTGTAAATGTACTTTGTAAGGTATTTTTATTAGATGGTGTTATTATGTGTTTTGTGACACTTTTTTGTTTAGCGAAACAGTTAACCAGAGCTCTTAAGTCACGGTAATCATTCTACCGTAAATTACGACTGAGCTAAAGCAACTGCATTTACTTTCAACTCGTAATACCAGTGGTAAGCCCAACTGGCAAAAATACCCGCAATAATACCCTTATCGCTTGCGCGCAAACATTTGTGCTCCACCCGTAATCTGGCCCTATATTGGTGAATATCTTATTAAAGGAAACTTTTGCAGTTGCCTAATTTGCTCGATAGTCTTGGCCTTGAGTGGTTTTGTGGTGTTTATTGTTTTTCTTTTAATTTACAAATGCTGTCAGCCCAGCTGTACCTTGTCCGCATGCCAAGAGCAGTCCATAGCTCAAGGTTTTCTTCATTTCATTTTGGATCTCAGAAGAGCAAGTACAATACAACCTATAATCTTGCTCTATGTTCAGATGGCATCTCTGGCATACAAGGGGTTAATACTGAAATACTTACTTGGCATGTGTCAGTCTCTAGTATTCTGGACTGGCATTGAGTCACACTGATTTTTAGCACAAGTTTTAGAGATATCAGTCATGCAATTACCAGTAAAATGCTATGTTTTCCCTCGGCTTCTGAATCATAATTAATTTGAATCTCAGAAGATGGTATAGCCGGCTTGTTTCCAAGATAAAATTCCAGTTTTACGTCTTAGGTGCAGGTTTCGCTCTGGTTTCTTTTTGGCAACAAAAGCTCAGCTCCTGATGTTTTGATATGATATTAATTGTGAAAAAACGTTAAACGGGCAGTAAATTGTATGTGTGTTTGAGTGTATGTCTATATGAATGTGTGTATGTATTTATGTATGTGTGTATGTTTATTTGTATGTATGTGTGTATATATGTATGTATCTGTGTGTGTGTGTGTATTTACTGTATGTATGTATATGAATGTATTTATGTATGTGTGTGTGTAATTGTGTATGTATATATCTATGTATCTGTGTGTGTGTGTGTGTGTGTGTTTACTGTATGTATGTATGTATGTATATGAATGTATTTATGTATGTGTGTGTGTAATTGTGTATGTATATATCTATGTATCTGTGTGTGTGTGTGTGTGTTTACTGTATGTATGTATGTGAATGTATTTATGTATGTGTGTGTGTAATTGTGTATGTATATATCTATGTATCTGTGTGTGTGTGTGTGTTTACTGTATGTATGTATGTATATGAATGTATTTATGTATGTGTGTGTGTAATTGTGTATGTATATATCTATGTATCTGTGTGTGTGTGTTTACTGTATGTATGTATGTATATGAATGTATTTATGTATGTGTGTAATTGTGTATGTATATATCTATGTATCTGTGTGTGTGTGTGTGTGTTTACTGTATGTATGTATATGAATGTATTTATGTATGTGTGTGTAATTGTGTATGTATATATCTATGTATCTGTGTGTGTGTGTTTACTGTATGTATGTATGTATATGAATGTATTTATGTATGTGTGTGTGTGTAATTGTGTATGTATATATCTATGTATCTGTGTGTGTGTGTGTGTGTTTACTGTATGTATGTATATGAATGTATTTGTGTGTGTAATTGTGTATGTATATATCTATGTATCTGTGTGTGTGTGTGTGTGTGTTTACTGTATGTATGTATGTATATGAATGTATTTATGTATGTGTGTGTGTAATTGTGTATGTATATATCTATGTATCTGTGTGTGTGTGTTTACTGTATGTATGTATGTATATGAATGTATTTATGTATGTGTGTGTGTAATTGTGTATGTATATATCTATGTATCTGTGTGTGTTTACTGTATGTATGTATGAATATGAATGTATTTATGTATGTGTGTGCGTGTAATTGTGTATGTATATATCTATGTATCTGTGTGTGTGTGTGTGTGTTTACTGTATGTATGTATGTATGTATATGAATGTATTTATGTATTTGTGTGTGTAATTGTGTATGTATATATCTATGTATCTGTGTGTGTGTGTGTTTACTGTATGTATGTATGTATGTATGTATGTATGTATGTATGTATGTATATGAATGTATTTATGTATGTGTGTGTGTAATTGTGTATGTATATATCTATGTATCTGTGTGTGTGTGTGTGTGTTTACTGTATGTATGTATGTATGTATATGAATGTATTTATGTATTTGTGTGTGTAATTGTGTATGTATATATCTATGTATCTGTGTGTGTGTGTGTGTGTTTACTGTATGTATGTATATGAATGTATTTATGTATGTGTGTGTGTTTTTGTGTATGTATATATCTATGTATCTGTGTGTGTGTGTTTACTGTATGTATGTATGTATATGAATGTATTTATGTATGTGTGTGTGTGTAATTATGTATGTATATATCTATGTATCTGTGTGTGTGTGTGTGTGTTTACTGTATGTATGTATATGAATGTATTTATGTATGTGTGTGTGTAATTGTGTATGTATATATCTATGTATCTGTGTGTGTGTGTGTTTACTGTATGTATGTATGTATATTAATGTATTTATGTATTTGTGTGTGTAATTGTGTATGTATATATCTATGTATCTGTGTGTGTGTTTACTGTATGTATGTATGTATATGAATGCATTTATGTATGTGTGTGTGTAATTGTGTATGTATATATCTATGTATCTGTATGTGTGTGTGTGTGTTTACTGTATGTATGTATGTATATGCATGTATTTATGTATTTGTGTGTGTAATTGTGTATGTATATATCTATGTATCTGTGTGTGTGTGTGTGTTTACTGTATGTATGTATGTATGTATGTATATGAATGTATTTATGTATGTGTGTGTGTGTGTAATTGTGTATGTATATATCTATGTATCTGTATGTGTGTGTGTGTGTTTACTGTATGTATGTATGTATGTATATGAATGTATTTATGTATTTGTGTGTGTAATTGTGTATGTATATATCTATGTATCTGTGTGTGTGTGTGTTTACTGTATGTATGTATGTATATGAATGTATTTATGTATGTGTGTGTGTAATTGTGTATGTATATATCTATGTATCTGTGTGTGTGTGTGTGTTTACTGTATGTATGTATGTATATGAATGTATTTATGTATGTGTGTGTGTGTAATTGTGTATGTATATATCTATGTATCTGTGTGTGTGTGTGTGTGTGTGTTTACTGTATGTATGTATGTATATGAATGTATTTATGTATTTGTGTGTGTAATTGTGTATGTATATATCTATGTATCTGTGTGTGTGTGTGTGTGTTTACTGTATGTATGTATGTATGTATGTATATGAATGTATTTATGTATGTGTGTGTGTAATTGTGTATGTATTTATCTATGTATCTGTGTGTGTGTGTTTACTGTATGTATGTATGTATATGAATGTATTTATGTATGTGTGTGTGTAATTGTGTATGTATATATCTATGTATCTGTGTGTGTGTGTGTGTTTACTGTATGTATGTATGTATGTATATGAATGTATTTATGTATGTGTGTGTGTAATTGTGTATGTATATATCTATGTATCTGTGTGTGTGTGTTTACTGTATGTATGTATGTATATGAATGTATTTATGTATGTGTGTGTGTGTGTAATTATGTATGTATATATCTATGTATCTGTGTGTGTGTGTGTGTGTGTGTGTTTACTGTATGTATGTATATGAATGTATTTATGTATGTGTGTGTGTAATTGTGTATGTATATATCTATGTATCTGTGTGTGTGTGTGTGTTTACTGTATGTATGTATGTATGTATGTATGTATGTATGTATATGAATGTGTTTATGTATTTGTGTGTGTATAGCTGTATGTATGTTTGTGTATGTATATACAGTAAGTACTGTATGTGTATATGTATATGTGTGTGTGTGTGTACTTATTTATTTCACGTTCACTTAACCTGTTAGCCCTCACTGAAACTTGGCTTTCCTCCTCTGACACAACTGCTGTAGCCTCTCTGTCCTATGACAACCTGCACTTTAGTCACACTCGCAGATCAGGAGACAAACAAGGAGGGGGAGTAGGAATTCTCCTGTCTCCACAAAGTACCTTTCACTGCAATACTTCGCCCCCCTCTCTTTCCTTCTCATCTTTTGAAGTTCATGCTATCCACCTCTTCTCCCCTGTAGCTCTTTGTGTTGCAGTAATCTATCGGCCTCCTGGACCAGCATCACAATTTCTGGACCACTTTGAAGCCTGGCTCCACATTTTCTCTCTTCTAATGTCCCTTCTCTCATCTTAGGGGACTTCAACATACCTGTTGATAATCCTAACATGCCTGCTGCCTAAAAATTTCTATCCCTTACCATCTCTTTTGGCCTGTCCCAGTGGACAACATCTCCAACCCACAGTGAAGGCAACTCCATAGACTTGGTTTTCACTAATCTCTGTGCCATTTCTAACTTTTTAAAATTCCCCTTTCCTCTCTCTGCCCACCATCTACAAACTTTCTCTCTTACTCTACCTGCTACATCTTTGCAAGCCCCCCAAAACTGGAATTTAAATGACTTGGATCTCATAGACTTTTCCACTTAACTGAATCCATTGCTCTCTGACATTTCATACCTCTCCTCTCCATTTTAAACTTGACAGCAGCTCCAGCTTCCTCCGCCTGTCGCAAAGCCTCTTCCTGGGTCTAAAATGAGGAATCCGGCTTCCTCCAATCACGGGGGTTGAATCAGACACTGATTCCCTCGCGTGATTGGAGGATGACCTATCCATCATTTCTGACATCAGAAATGGCTTGCAATGACCGGAGGAAGCTGGAGCTGCTGTCAAGATTAAAAGGTAAGTATATTTTCACAACAGGAGTGAAATGTAAATTTTTATGAATTAAAGTGCCCCTGCATTTAATCGAATTTTTAAAAACCGGGCACTTTAGCATCAAAATTGACATTCCTACAACTTTGCGCTCAGCCTGGCCAAACCAGTCTATTTCTCTTCTCTTGTGTCATCTCACGCATCCAACCTCAGAAAGCTTTTCTCAACCTTTAACACCCTTCTACGTCCGCCTGCACCCCCGTCCACTACCAACCTCACTGCTCAGATTATTGCTGATCACTTCAAAATCAAAATTGACACCATTAGAAATGATATCTGCACCTCACACCCCTCAAACCCAGCACTCCTACCCACCCCTTCTATTAAAAAATCTCTATGCTACTTCCCTCCTGTAACAGAGAAAGAAGTCTCTGTACTCCTTTCTTTGGCTCATCTCACAACCTGCCAACTTGACCCTATTCCTTCACGACTTCTTCCCTCTCTCTCTGCTTCACTAACCTCTACCCTAACACATCTCTTTAACCAATCTCTCACCGCTGTCACATTTCTTGAAACATTTAAGCATGCATCAATCATACCAATCCTATAAAAGCCCTCCCTTAACCCCTCTGCCCCTTCTAACTCTCGACCGGTCTCCTTACTTCCCTTTGCTTCAAAATGATTGGAACAACTGGTATATAACCGGCTAATTCAATTTCTCACAACTAGCTCCTTACTTGATCCACTACAATCTGGTTTCCGCCCTAAACACTCAACAGAATCCGCTCTTACTAAAGTACAAAAATGACCTGTTATCAGCTAAAGCAAAAGGCCACTACTCCTTACTTATTCTTCTTGACCTGTCCGCTGCTTTTGACACAGTCGACCATCCTCTCCTCCTAAAAATACTACATTAATTTTGCATCCGAGACACAGCCCTCTCCTGGTTTGCCTCATATCTCTCAAACCGCTCGTTTTCAGTTTTCTTTAAAAACATATCTTCTGATCCTATGCCTCTCTCAGTTGAAATACCGTAAGGCTCTATCTTGGGTCCCTTGCTTTTCTCTCTCTATAGCCTCCTTTGGATTCCAGTACCACTTATATGCTGAAGATACCCAAATCTATATTTCCTCTCCTGATATCTCTTCCTCTTTACTCAACCAGATTTCCTACTGCCTCGCTGCAATTTCCTCTTGGATGTCTTTATATTACCTCCAACTCAATCTGTCCAAAACTGAGCAACTTTGTACCTATGGACAGCCCTGTGGAATCTGTTGGCGGTTTATAAATAATAATTATAATAATTATAATAAAAATAATAATTCCCCCCTCTTCGAGACATCCAACACCGAACATTTCTCTGACGGTTGGAAACTCTATTCTCAACACCTCACCGCAGTTCTGCTGTCTTGGGATCACACTTGACTCAGAACTCACATTCAACCCACATAAACAAGCACTTACCAAATCCTGCCATTTACACTTACGCAACATTTCCAGAATTTGTCCCTTTCTTACTCAAAAAACTACAAAAATACTAATTCATTCTCATTTGTCATGCATTGATTATTGCAATCTACTTCTAAATGGCCTTCCAAAACACCGCCTCTCCTCCCTCCAATCTATTATGAATGCTTCTGCTAGACTCATCCACCTAAGACGCCGATCTACATCAGCTGCTCTGCTCTAACAGTCTCTACACTGGCTCCCCATACACTCCAGAATACAATTTAAAGTATTAACCCTAACTTACAAAGCACTCAATAGTCTAACGCCCAACTATATATCCTCTCTCATCATGAAATATTCCCCATCCCGTCCTCTTCGATCAACCTCTGACTTACATCTCTCCACTACTGGAATTTCTACGTCCCAATCCCATCTCCAAGACTTCTCACGTACTGCTCCTGTCCTTTGGAACTCTCTACCCCGCTCCATAAGACTGTATACTACTTTGTATAGCTTCAGACGCTCCTTGAAAACTCACCTTTTCAGAGAGGCTTGCCATCTCTCCTCCATCTCTCATCCTAACCAAACTAATACATGAACTGACTGACTCACTGCTGCAACTACAACCGATGTGACAAGCTACCCCAACCTTATGTCTCTGCACCCTAAACCTGTAGACTGTGAGCTCTCCAGAGCAGGGCCCTCTTCCTCCTGTACTAGACTTGCTTAGTTTTGTTATGTTTTGTATTTTATTACAAATCCTTGTTATTGTATACCCCTATTATTGTACCCAGTGCTACGGAATTTGGCGGCGCTATACAAATAAATGATAATAATAATAATTTATGAATGTATGTTTGTATGTATGTGTGCATGTATGTGTATGTTTATCTGTGTTTATGTATGTATGTATATATGTGTGTATATATGTATGTATTTGTATATATGTATGTATGTATGTGCGTATTTATGTATGGATATAAATGTATTTATGTATGCATGTATGTTCATGTATTTGTGTATATGTGTGTGTGAGTGTGTGTATGTATATATTTGCAGGTGCGTGTGTGTGTTTATATATATGAATGTATTTATGCATGTGTGTATGTATGTACTGTATGTATGTATGTGTGTGTGTGTATGTACAGGGAGTGCAGAATTATTAGGCAAATGAGTATTTTGACCACATCATCCTCTTTATGCATGTTGTCTTACTCCAAGCTGTATAGGCTCGAAAGCCTACTACCAATTAAGCATATTAGGTGATGTGCATCTCTGTAATGAGAAGGGGTGTGGTCTAATGACATCAACACCCTATATCAGGTGTGCATAATTATTAGGCAACTTCCTTTCCTTTGGCAAAATGGGTCAAAAGAAGGACTTGACAGGCTCAGAAAAGTCAAAAATAGTGAGATATCTTGCAGAGGGATGCAGCACTCTTAAAATTGCAAAGCTTCTGAAGCGTGATCATCGAACAATCAAGCGTTTCATTCAAAATAGTCAACAGGGTTGCAAGAAGCGTGTGGAAAAACCAAGGCGCAAAATAACTGCCCATGAACTGAGAAAAGTCAAGCGTGCAGCTGCCAAGATGCCACTTGCCACCAGTTTGGCCATATTTCAGAGCTGCAACATCACTGGAGTGCCCAAAAGCACAAGGTGTGCAATACTCAGAGACATGGCCAAGGTAAGAAAGGCTGAAAGACGACCACCACTGAACAAGACACTCAAGCTGAAACATCAAGACTGGGCCAAGAAATATCTCAAGACTGATTTTTCTAAGGTTTTATGGACTGATGAAATGAGAGTGAGTCTTGATGGGCCAGATGGATGGGCCCGTGGCTGGATTGGTAAAGGGCAGAGAGCTCCAGTCCGACTCAGACGCCAGCAAGGTGGAGGTGGAGTACTGGTTTGGGCTGGTATCATCAAAGATGAGCTTGTGGGGCCTTTTCGGGTTGAGGATGGCGTCAAGCTCAACTCCCAGTCCTACTGCCAGTTTCTGGAAGACACCTTCTTCAAGCAGTGGTACAGGAAGAAGTCTGCATCCTTCAAGAAAAACATGATTTTCATGCAGGACAATGCTCCATCACACGCATCCAAGTACTCAACAGCGTGGCTGGCAAGAAAGGGTATAAAAGAAGAAAATCTAATGACATGGCCTCCTTGTTCACCTGATCTGAACCCCATTGAGAACCTGTGGTCCATCATCAAATGTGAGATTTACAAGGAGGGAAAACAGTACACCTCTCTGAACAGTGTCTGGGAGGCTGTGGTTGCTGCTGCACGCAATGTTGATGGTGAACAGATCAAAACACTGACAGAATCCATGGATGGCAGGCTTTTGAGTGTCCTTGCAAAGAAAGGTGGCTATATTGGTCACTGATTTGTTTTTGTTTTGTTTTTGAATGTCAGAAATGTATATTTGTGAATGTTGAGATGTTATATTGGTTTCACTGGTAAAAATAAATAATTGAAATGGGTATATATTTGTTTTTTGTTAAGTTGCCTAATAATTATGCACAGTAATAGTCACCTGCACACACAGATATCCCCCTAAAATAGCTATAACTAAAAACAAACTAAAAACTACTTCCAAAACTATTCAGCTTTGATATTAATGAGTTTTTTGGGTTCATTGAGAACATGGTTGTTGTTCAATAATAAAATTAATCCTCAAAAATACAACTTGCCTAATAATTCTGCACTCCCTGTATATAAGTTTGTGTGCATGTATGTACTGTATGTATGTATGTGTGTGTGTGTATGTATATAAGTATGTGTGTATGTATGTTTTATGTATGTATCTGTTTGTGTGAGTATGTGTATGTATTTGTATGAGTGTGGGTATGTGTGGGTTTGTGTGTATCTGTG
Organism: Bombina bombina; assembly: GCF_027579735.1. NCBI lineage: Eukaryota > Metazoa > Chordata > Amphibia > Anura > Bombinatoridae > Bombina > Bombina bombina. Next base: position 313,962,559 of record NC_069506.1, read on the forward strand.
TGTGAGTGTGTGTGTGTGTGTGTGAATGTGTGTGCGTATGAAAGTATTTGTGAGTGTATGTGAGTGTCAGTGTGTATGTGTGAGTATGTGTGTGAGTATGTGTGTGAGTGTGTGTGAGTGTGTGTATGTGTGAGTGTGTGTCTATGTGTGTTGGTGGGTGTGTTTGAACAGTCAGTGGGAGTATCTGGGTGGTCTGTGGTCATGTCTGGTTTCCCCATGGGTGGGACTAAGGGAAATTCTGCAAATAGAGACATACAGCTGTTTTAGAGGGACAGCAGGGCAGAGTTCAAAATCAGGGACTGTCCCTCTCAAATAAGGAGAGTTTGGAGGTCTACAATTTAAAATACTTTTCAACTATTTTATCAAATTGATTTTGTTCTTTTGGTATCCTTTGTTGAAATGCATACCTAAGCAGGCGCAGGAGCAGTAATGCACTACTGGGAGCTATTTACTGATTCATAGTTACATGCATATGTTTTCATTGGCTTGCCAGATGTGTTCAGCTAACTCCAAGTAGTGCATTGCTGCTCTGGAGCAGACTTAAAGCGATGGTAAATGTCAGACTTTAAGAATGTTGCAATGAAAAATATATTAGTGTACAAGCAAAACTGCAAAAATATATATTTTTTTAAAAGTGTATATATATTTTACAATACGAGATTTATAATCCTACTCCGCCCCCCTTTATTTCCTCTTTTGGCCGGGCTGTGACATAGAGATCAGTCCCACCCACTCTCTACATAGAAACATAGAATTTGACGGTAGATAAGAACCAGAAAGGCCCATCAAGTCTACCCATATTACATGTTACATTTTTATTTGGATAGCCTTATGCATGTCCCAGGCATTTTTTAATTCCTTTACAGTCTTTGGGGCTGATTTATTAAGGGTCGAATGGCCCCTAATGCTGCTGTTTCCACGTGAGCCTTCAGGCTCAACGTTTTTATTGCCTGAAGAAATGACCTGTTTGTTTGGTCGAGAAACGCGTTGCTGTAAAGATTAAAGCGTTGTTTTTAACTTTTAACATCGGAAGTTGTCCTTTGGTTTGTCTTGGAATCTATCTTACCAGCAGGATATAGAGGGAGATTGTACCCCTACCTGAAGCACATCTAACATTGGATATTTGCCGAAAACATTGCTGGGGACATCCGGAACAGTGTACTAGCCACTGCAGAGTGATAGCCTGCTTGCTGGCACCAGTCACAGAACGGTGCAACTTTATCTGGTAAGCCTTCTACTACTTATGCTTACAGACCCATTGGGGACATACCACACTATGAGGCGCCCTCTTCTTTTTGTATAATTTCTGTAGATTGCCTATTCACACCAGGTCCAAGTGGAGCTGCCTCTATCCAACGTTCATACTGTTCCCCACCTGGGATCTTTAATATCTGTTAAAAAAAAGCTTCCTCAACTTTCTCCTGATTCTGCTACCCCCTAACTTTAGATTGTGACCCCTTGTACAAAGGCTTCCTAATAGCTTTCAAAGGGTTGGATTGTAATAGTGTCATATTGTCATAAAGAAAAAAAAAGTTATCTGAATAACATTATAATAGAAGCATTTTAACCTTTTCAAGGACAGATTGAAAAAAAAGTACACATAAGGGGCAAGATTGCAAGTAGTGCATTATGAGTTTTCAAGCTGTAGTTAACAATATTCCCCAAAACATAAGTTTCACGAAGCACTTCCAAAATACATTACAAAGTACAGTTACACTCATATTAACACTGTATAATAAAAATTATTTAAGAAAATATTGCACACAAAAGTTATAATGGCTCAAAGAAAGGAGATCTCAGGTGTTAGAAAAAAACAAACAAACACAGGGATCTATTTGTCTTCTCCATTGACTTCTATGGGGAATACGTGAAAGCGCAGACAATTTCACTGTTTGCATTACGAGGCTAACCGCGCATGCAAAATAAGTTATTTTGCAACTTGTAATAGCTGCGCAACCCCAAATGCGAAAAAGCCATAACACGCAGGGGGCTTTCGCAACTGATTCGCAACTGATTTGCTGTGCGACTTGTAATCTTGCCCATAATTTTTAATGCCAAAGATTACATATATGGTATTTGATTAGCTAAAGTTTACCACCATTTTAAATTATGTCTTTATCCCTTGTGCCAGCAATAGTGCAATAACACATTAGGACTTGTAGGTCCTTTTGAAGCTGTAAGTGTTCTAAATCACTAAATCTACTTCCCACTGCAGCATCATGCACATAAATAGCAGCCAATCAGCCTTCGTACAGCCATATACATGGGCACACTGGTATGATTTGCTAGAGTGTATATGGTTGTATGCAGAGATTGGTGTAATAAAAATAATAATGATAATAACTTTTTAGTATGCCAATAAATTAGTGTTTTAAACCACCAGTTTAATGCAGTTTCCTGGCAATTTATATAGCCCTATGCTAATATCCACAATGAGAGCACTATAAAACAATATACTACTGTATATAATGTAAGTATTAAAGTATATTTTATCAGAATGGAAACAAAAAAAGGATCTTTTTCATTTATGAAAGTAAAATGCGAACGTTTGGCAAAAGCCAAAGGACAACTATTTCAAGTTGCAGATTAAAAGCCTCTGATGACTTTCACTACATTGTCAGGAGAAGTTTCTTCTTTGTAAAAACAAAACCTTTGCCTTAGGCTGTCTCTCTTACAGTTTTATTTAAAAGAAACACAAAAATTCATTATAAAATATGCATGATGTGAGACTCATTTGGATGAACTAAGGAGACTATTCGCCTCTCACTAGCAGTAGCAATAAATATGGTTCATTTGGTGGCTGAGAATTAGTTTGTATGGACGGAGCATTCAGCCAAACTGCAAACATTACTTCAGTGCAAAAATTGAAGTTTAATTAAAGGGACATGAAACTCAAAACTTTTCTTTCATAATTCAGATAGAGCATACAATGTTAAACAATTTTCTATTTCACTCATATTATCTAATTTGCTTTGGTCTCTCTTGGTATCTTACTGGCTTTCTGATGTGTTCAGCTAGCTCACAGTAATGCATTGCTGCTGCTTCAATAGAGGATACCAAGAGAATGAAGCAAAATTGATAATAGTAAGTAAATTGGAATGTTTTGTAAAATTGAATGCTCTATCTGAATCATAAAAGCAAAATTGTTGGGTTCCATTTCCCATTAAAGGGACATGGTACATTTTAAAGTTGTAATATAAAAGAAAGTTGCTTTATATTTTCATTATTTATTTTTCTCCCTTTCCCCTAGTTTCTCTCTAATTTAGATTTCACAAATATAACCCTTATCTATCCCTAATTAGCTTCAGCGCAAGAGAGAATATACGAAACTGTAACACAATGCAAGTTTTCCGGAAAAAATAAAATCACAGTGGTCTGCCGTGTCTTTAGTAACAAGTCCAGATCAGCTCCTACATATTATACAAGGGGCAGGGGAGTTTGGCCACTGAAAAGCAATTATAGCGAATGTGGTGTTAATGTATTCAGAACATTTTTGCACTTACTGGGTATGTTAATTTATTACGTATCTCCCTAGAGAGGTAATTTTCATGATCTATTTTGCCTGCTTTTACTGATGTTTAAAGGAACAGTCTAGTCAAAATTAAACTTTCATTATTCAGATAGGGTGTGTAGTTTTAAGAAAAAACTTTCCAATTTTCTTGTATCATCAAATTTGCTTTGTTCTCTTGGTATTATTTGTTGAAAGCTAAACCTAGGTAGGCTCATATGCTAATGTCTAAGCCTTTAAAGGCCGCCTCTTATCTCAGTGCATTTTGACAGTTTTTCACAGCTAGACAGCACTAGTTTATGTGTGCCCAATAGTTAACATTGTGCTCACTCCCGTGGAATTACTTAGGAGTCAGCACTGATTGGATAAATTGCAAGTCTTTCAAAACAAACTGAAATAAGGGGGCAGTCTGCAGAGGCTTAGATTCAAGGTCCCTTTAAGCACTGTGAACACAGGTAATTCCATTAGCTTTGAAAGTAGTATTTTTATAGTCAATTATAGTTATTGAGAACTGCTTAAAAATGACACTAATTATGGATGCTGCCATATTGGAACCTAGGTTACACTGCAGATATCTGAAGGAAAGTTACTGCAAACAGGTTAGCACTGGATTGTAGTGAAAGCTAAGATTTCAACATAGCAGCACCCATGACTATATGAAGGCGGGGAATAAACTTGATACTATGTTCATTAAAAGTGTTTAGTGTTTCATGTCCATTTAAGCCAAGAAGTAATGGTTTTGAGATGATTTAAACTTGGCAGCTATCTAAGGCACCTTTGATCACAATGGCTTGTGTATAATAGAAAGGCCAATTGATGTATGTGCTACCAGTGATGATTTTAGGCAGGAATTGAAGGTGTGATACCTTTGGGTAGTCACTAGTAAACGTGAGTAAGCTAGTTTCCATTGCTGTTGTAAATTGTGTAAACTGATGCTAAAGGGACGTGAAACACGAAAGTGAATACAATTTTAAAAAAAATTCCAATTTGCTTCTATTATCAGATTTGCTTCATTCTCTTGGTATCTTTTATTAAAGGAGCAGCAAGGCACTAGTGGGAGCTAGCTGAGTACATAGGCTAAACCAAGGCAAGAGGCTTATAAATGCAGTAACCAATCAGCAGCTAGCTCCCAGTAGCGAGCCTACCTAGATATGCTTTTCAATAAAAGATACCATGAGTGCAAGATAATAGAAGTAAATTGGAAAGTTGTTTAAAATTGCGTGTTCTATCTGAATTTTGGTTTTCATGTCCCTTTAACAAGAAGTATCTCTATTAAAGTCTAAGGAGATGTTTTATGTTAGCACAAGTTTACAAAAGCAATATAAACTAGGCCTGTGACTTTTAGAAAACACCAATAAATGTGTTTCAGACACCCCATCGTGTCAATACTTTAGCAATTGATGTTAAATAGAGAAAATTATGTTTCTTTCTCCCAATCTCATTACAGCAGCGTTTGCTGCCTCCTAAATATCAGTCTTTTTAGTGGCAAATGTATTGTGATAAACTACTGAACACATAGGTCTGTACTCCAGTCAAGCCAATGCACTTATCATGCCTATTATTAGATAAGATACAGTTTATTTGGCTTAAAACAATTTAACATAATGGTTGATAAATTACATTATTTAATTTGTTAGAGCATGCCATTTTCAGACAATTGACCCTGCACCACTGTGTGTTTAACTCCCACAAAGGGGTTAAACACATAGTCAAAGTACTGATAAGGGACCAACAGAGAACTGCTGTTCCTAAGCAGAAACCGATGCTGATCCAATCAGCAGCGCTACTTACACACCTGAGTCAGGCGACATGGATTGACAGTGGTTTCTTAACAGGGCCAGCAGTGCTCTGCAGCCCCCAAGCGGTACTTCTACTGTGTGTTTAACTCCTTTGCAGTAGTGTAGGATTCATTATTCTTAAAAAACATGATCTAATGAATTACAGAATGTAATTTATTGACTATTATAGATCTTTAATAGTACAATAAGTCATATTATACACCAGTAAAGCACCCACTGTACTCTAATAGCTAAAAAACAATGCAGTGAAGTGCAAAATAAAGCTTTGACATCGTGGCTAGCAGAAATGCTTTGCATCCCTCTCTGGCAGATGAGGGGTTACTGTTACTGTTGCCTACAGTGGTAGCACTAAGCTGTCGGGAGTTGGCGCAGCGTGTGTCTCTCTGCAGGTCAGTCATGTCACAAGATAATGGAATTACACTAAGTCAATCTCTGTTAATAAGATACGGAAAATAAATCATATTAAAAAGCTTTGGGAGATGGAATAAACATTGTAGTTTCAATGCATCACAATAAATGCGGGTGATTACTAGTTTGCTGAAAAGCTATCAATACAGCAACAGCAATTGCTCAGCACACAGCTATCTCTTACTATAAAGCACACAGCTATATCTCACTATACAGCACACAGCTATCTCTTACTATACAGCACACAGCTATATCTCACTATACAGCACACAGCTATATCTCACTATACAGCACACAGCTATCTCTCACTATACAGCACACAGCTATATCTCACTATACAGCACACAGCTATCTCTCACTATACAGCACACAGCTATCTCTCACTATACAGCACACAGCTAACTCTCAATATACAGCACACAGCTATCTCTTACTATAAAGCACACAGCTATATCTTACTATACAGCACACAGCTATATCTCACTATACAGCACACAGCTATATCTCACTATACAGCACACAGCTATCTCTCACTATACAGCACACAGCTATATCTCACTATACAGCACACAGCTATCTCTCACTATACAGCACACAGCTATATCTCACTATACAGCACACAGCTATATCTCACTATACAGCACACAGCTATCTCTCACTATACAGCACACAGCTATATCTCAGTATACAGCACACATCTATATCTCACTATACAGCACACAGCTATCTCTCACTATACAGCACACAGCTATCTCTCACTATACAGCACACAGCTATATCTCACTATACAGCACACAGCTATCTCTCACTATACAGCACACAGCTATCTCTCACTATACAGCACACAGCTATCTCTCACTATACAGCACACAGCTATCTCTTACTATAAAGCAAACAGCTATCTCTCACTATACAGCACACAGCTATCTCTCACTATACAGCACACAGCTATATCTCACTATACAGCACACAGCTATATCTTACTATACAGCACACAGCTATCTCTCACTATACAGCACACAGCTATCTCTCACTATACAGCACACAGCTATATCTTACTATACAGCACACAGCTATATCTCACTATACAGCACACAGCTATATCTCACTATACAGCACACAGCTATCTCTCACTATACAGCACACAGCTATATCTCACTATACAGCACACAGGTATCTCTCACTATACAGCACACAGATATCTCTCACTATACAGCACACAGCTATCTCTCACTATACAGCACACAGCTATCTCTCACGATACAGCACACAGCTATCTCTCACTATACAGCACACAGCTATATCTCACTATACAGCACACAGCTATATCTTACTATACAGCACACAGCTATCTCTCACTATACAGCACACAGCTATCTCTTACTATAAAGCACACAGCTATCTCTCACTATACAGCACACAGCTATCTCTTACTATAAAGCACACAGCTATATCTCACTATACAGCACACAGCTATCTCTTACTATAAAGCACACAGCTATATCTCACTATACAGCACACAGCTATATCTCACTATACAGCACACAGCTATCTCTCACTATACTGCACACAGCTATATCTCACTATACAGCACACAGCTATCTCTCACTATACAGCACACAGCTATATCTCACTATACAGCACACAGCTATATCTCACTATACAGCACACAGCTATCTCTCACTATACAGCACACAGCTATATCTCACTATACAGCACACAGCTATATCTCACTGTAAAGCACACAGCTATCTCTCACTATACAGCACACAGCTATCTCTCACTATACAGCACACAGCTATATCTCACTATACAGCACACAGCTATCTCTCACTATACAGCACACAGCTATATCTCACTATACAGCACACAGCTATCTCTCACTATACAGCACACAGCTATATCTCACTGTAAAGCACAACAGCTATATCTCACTATAAAAGCACACAGCTATATCTCAGCTGATACAGCACACAGCCTATCTCTCACTATACAGCACACAGCTATATCTCACTATACAGCACACAGCTATATCTCACTATACAGCACACAGCTATCCTCTCACTATACAGCACACAGCTATTCTCACTATACAGCACACCAGCTAAATCTCACTATACAGCACACAGCTATCTCTCACTATACAGCACACAGCTATCTCTCACTATACAGCACACAGCTATCTTCTCTCTATACAGCAAACAGCTATCTCTCACTATACAGCACACAGCTATATCTCACTATACAGCACACAGCTATATCTCACTATACAGTCACACAGCTATATCTCACTATACAGGCACACAGCTATATCTACTATACAGCACACAGCTATGCTCTCACTATACAGCACACAGCTATATCTCACTATACAGCACACAGCTATCTCTCACTATACAGCACACAGCTATATCTCACTATACAGCACACAGCTATATCTCACTGTACAGCACACAGCTATATCTCACTGTAAAGCACACAGCTATATCTCACTGTAAAGCACACAGCTATATCTCACTGTAAAGCACACAGCTATCTCTCACTATACAGCACACAGCTATCTCTCACTATACAGCACACAGCTATATCTCACTATACAGCACACAGCTATCTCTCACTATACAGCACACAGCTATATCTCACTATACAGCACACAGCTATCTCTCACTATACAGCACACAGCTATATCTCACTATACAGCACACAGCTATCTCTCACTATACAGCACACAGCTATATCTCACTATACAGCACACAGCTATATCTCACTATACAGCACACAGCTATATCTCACTATACAGCACACAGCTATATCTCACTATACAGCACACAGCTATATCTCACTATACAGCACACAGCTATATCTCACTATACAGCACACAGCTATATCTCACTATACAGCACACAGCTATCTCTCACTGTAAAGCACACAGCTATATCTCACTATACAGCACACAGCTATCTCTCACTATACAGCACACAGCTATCTCTCACTGTAAAGCACACAGCTATATCTCACTATACAGCACACAGCTATCTCTCACTATACAGCACACAGCTATCTCTCACTGTAAAGCACACAGCTATATCTCACTATACAGCACACAGCTATATCTCACTATACAGCACACAGCTATCTCTCACTATACTGCACACAGCTATATCTCACTATACAGCACACAGCTATCTCTCACTATACAGCACACAGCTATATCTCACTATACAGCACACAGCTATATCTCACTATACAGCACACAGCTATCTCTCACTATACAGCACACAGCTATATCTCACTATACAGCACACAGCTATATCTCACTGTAAAGCACACAGCTATCTCTCACTATACAGCACACAGCTATCTCTCACTATACAGCACACAGCTATATCTCACTATACAGCACACAGCTATCTCTCACTATACAGCACACAGCTATCTCTCACTATACAGCACACAGCTATCTCTCACTATACAGCACACAGCTATATCTCACTGTAAAGCACACAGCTATCTCTCACTATACAGCACACAGCTATCTCTCACTATACAGCACACAGCTATCTCTCACTATACAGCACACAGCTATATCTCACTATACAGCACACAGCTATATCTCACTATACAGCACACAGCTATCTCTCACTATACAGCACACAGCTATATCTCACTATACAGCACACAGCTATCTCTCACTATACAGCACACAGCTATCTCTCACTATACAGCACACAGCTATCTCTCACTATACAGCACACAGCTATCTCTCACTATACAGCACACAGCTATCTCTCACTATACAGCACACAGCTATATCTCACTATACAGCACACAGCTATATCTCACTATACAGCACACAGGTATCTCTCACTATACAGCACACAGCTATATCTCACTATACAGCACACAGCTATCTCTCACTATACAGCACACAGCTATATCTCACTATACAGCACACAGCTATCTCTCACTATACAGCACACAGCTATATCTCACTATACAGCACACAGCTATCTCTCACTATACAGCACACAGCTATCTCTCACTATACAGCACACAGCTATATCTCACTGTAAAGCACACAGCTATCTCTCACTATACAGCACACAGCTATCTCTCACTATACAGCACACAGCTATCTCTCACTATACAGCACACAGCTATATCTCACTATACAGCACACAGCTATATCTCACTATACAGCACACAGCTATCTCTCACTATACAGCACACAGCTATATCTCACTATACAGCACACAGCTATCTCTCACTATACAGCACACAGCTATCTCTCACTATACAGCACACAGCTATCTCTCACTATACAGCACACAGCTATCTCTCACTATACAGCACACAGCTATATCTCACTATACAGCACACAGCTATATCTCACTATACAGCACACAGGTATCTCTCACTATACAGCACACAGCTATATCTCACTATACAGCACACAGCTATCTCTCACTATACAGCACACAGCTATATCTCACTATACAGCACACAGCTATCTCTCACTATACAGCACACAGCTATATCTCACTATACAGCACACAGCTATCTCTCACTATACAGCACACAGCTATATCTCACTATACAGCACACGGCTATCTCTCACTATAGAGCACACAGCTATATCTCACTATACAGCACACAGCTATATCTCACTATACAGCACACAGCTATCTCTCACTATACAGCACACAGCTATATCTTACTATACAGCACACAGCTATCTCTCACTATACAGCACACAGCTATATCTCACTATACAGCACACAGCTATATCTCACTATACAGCACACAGCTATATCTCACTATACAGCACACAGCTATATCTCACTATACAGCACACAGCTATATCTCACTATACAGCACACAGCTATATCTCACTATACAGCACACAGCTATATCTCACTATACAGCACACAGCTATATCTCACTATACAGCACACAGCTATATCTCACTATACAGCACACAGCTATCTCTCACTGTAAAGCACACAGCTATATCTCACTATACAGCACACAGCTATCTCTCACTATACAGCACACAGCTATATCTCACTATACAGCACACAGCTATCTCTCACTATACAGCACACAGCTATATCTCACTATACAGCACACAGCTATATCTCACTATACAGCACACAGCTATATCTCACTATACAGCACACAGCTATCTCTCACTATACAGCACACAGCTATCTCTCACTATACAGCACACAGCTATATCTCACTATACAGCACACAGCTATCTCTCACTATACAGCACACAGCTATCTCTCACTATACAGCACACAGCTATATCTCACTATACAGCACACAGCTATCTCTCACTATACAGCACACAGCTATCTCTCACTATACAGCACACAGCTATCTCTCACTGTACAGCACACAGCTATCTCTTACTATACAGCACACAGCTATCTCTCACTATACAGCACACAGCTATCTCTCACTATACAGCACACAGCTATCTCTCACTGTACAGCACACAGCTATCTCTTACTATACAGCACACAGCTATCTCTTACTATACAGCACACAGCTATCTCTCACTATACAGCACACAGCTATCTCTCACTATACAGCACACAGCTATCTCTCACTATACAGCACACAGCTATCTCTCACTATACAGCACACAGCTATATCTCACTATACAGCACACAGCTATATCTCACTATACAGCACACAGCTATATCTCACTATACAGCACACAGCTATCTCTCACTATACAGCACACAGCTATATCTCACTATACAGCACACAGCTATATCTCACTGTAAAGCACACAGCTATCTCTTACTATACAGCACACAGCTATATCTCACTATACAGCACACAGCTATATCTCACTATACAGCACACAGCTAACTCTCAATATACAGCACACAGCTATATCTCACTATACAGCACACAGCTATATCTCACTATACAGCACACAGCTATATCTCACTATACAGCACACAGCTATCTCTCACTATACAGCACACTATTTCTCACCATACAGCACACAGCTATATCTCACTATACAGCACACAGCTATATCTCACTATACAGCACACAGCTATCTCTCACTATACAGCACACAGCTATCTCTCACTATACAGCACACAGCTATCTCTCACTATACAGCACACAGCTATCTCTCACTATACAGCACACAGCTATATCTCACTGTAAAGCACACAGCTATCTCTCACTATACAGCACACAGCTATATCTCACTATACAGCACACAGCTATATCTCACTATACAGCACACAGCTATCTCTCACTATACAGCACACAGCTATCTCTCACTATACAGCACACAGCTATATCTCACTATACAGCACACAGCTATCTCTCACTATACAGCACACAGCTATCTCTCACTATACAGCACACAGCTATCTCTCACTATACAGCACACAGCTATATCTCACTATACAGCACACAGCTATATCTCACTATACAGCACACAGCTATATCTCACTATACAGCACACAGCTATATCTTACTATACAGCACACAGCTATCTCTCACTATACAGCACACAGCTATATCTCACTATACAGCACACAGCTATATCTCACTATACAGCACACAGCTATCTCTCACTATACAGCACACAGCTATATCTCACTATACAGCACACAGCTATATCTCACTATACAGCACACAGCTATATCTCACTATACAGCACACAGCTATCTCTCACTATACAGCACACAGCTATATCTCACTATACAGCACACAGCTATATCTCAGTATACAGCACACAGCTATCTCTCACTATACAGCACACAGCTATCTCTCACTATACAGCACACAGCTATATCTCACTATACAGCACACAGCTATCTCTCACTATACAGCACACAGCTATATCTCACTATACAGCACACAGCTATATCTCACTATACAGCACACAGCTATATCTCACTATACAGCACACAGCTATATCTCACTATACAGCACACAGCTATATCTCACTATACAGCACACAGCTATCTCTCACTATACAGCACACAGCTATCTCTTACTATACAGCACACAGCTATATCTCACTATACAGCACACAGCTATCTCTCACTATACAGCACACAGCTATCTCTCACTATACAGCACACAGCTATATCTCACTATACAGCACACAGATATCTCTCACTATACAGCACACAGCTATATCTCACTATACAGCACACAGCTATATCTCACTATACAGCACACAGCTATCTCTCACTATACAGCACACAGCTCTCTCTCACTATACAGCACACAGCTATCTCTCACTATACAGCACACAGCTATCTCTCACTATACAGCACACAGCTATCTCTCACTATACAGCACACAGCTATCTCCCACTATACAGCACACAGCTATCTCTCACTATACAGCACAAAGCTATATCTCACTATACAGCACACAGCTATATCTCACTATACAGCACACAGCTATCTCTCACTATACAGCACACAGCTATATCTCACTATACAGCACACAGCTATCTCTCACTATACAGCACACAGCTATATCTCACTATACAGCACACAGCTATCTCTCACTATACAGCACACAGCTATATCTCACTATACAGCACACAGCTATCTCTCACTATACAGCACACAGCTATATCTCACTATACAGCACACAGCTATATCTCACTATACAGCACACAGCTATATCTCACTGTAAAGCACACAGCTATATCTTACTATACAGCACACAGCTATATCTCACTATACAGCACACAGCTATCTCTCACTATACAGCACACAGCTATATCTCACTATACAGCACACAGCTATCTCTTACTATAAAGCACACATCTATATCTCACTATACAGCACACAGCTATATCTCACTATACAGCACACAGCTATATCTCACTTTACAGCACACAGCTATATCTCACTATACAGCACACAGCTATCTCTCACTATACAGCACACAGCTATATCTCACTGTAAAGCACACAGCTATATCTCACTATACAGCACACAGCTATATCTCACTATACAGCACACAGCTATCTCTCACTATACAGCACACAGCTATCTCTCACTATACAGCACACAGCTATATCTCACTATACAGCACACAGCTATATCTCACTATACAGCACACAGTTATCTCTCACTATACAGCACACAGCTATCTCTCACTATACAGCACACAGCTATCTCTCACTATACAGCACACAGCTATCTCTCACTATACAGCACACAACTATCTCTCACTATACAGCACACAGCTATATCTCACTATACAGCACACAGCTATCTCTCACTATACAGCACACAGCTATATCTCACTGTAAAGCACACAGCTATATCTCACTGTAAAGCACACAGCTATATCTCACTATACAGCACACAGCTATCTCTCACTATACAGCACACAGCTATCTCTCACTATACAGCACACAGCTATCTCTCACTATACAGCACACAGCTATCTCTCACTATACAGCACACAGCTATATCTCACTGTAAAGCACACAGCTATATCTCACTGTAAAGCACACAGCTATATCTCACTATACAGCACACAGCTATATCTCAATATACAGCACACAGCTATATCTCACTATACAGCACACAGCTATATCTCACTATACAGCACACAGCTATATCTCACTATACAGCACACAGCTATATCTCACTATACAGCACACAGCTATATCTCACTATACAGCACACATCTATATCTCACTATACAGCACACAGCTAACTCTCAATATACAGCACACAGCTATATCTTACTATACAGCACACAGCTATATCTTACTATACAGCACACAGCTATATCTCACTATACAGCACACAGCTATCTCTCACTATACAGCACACAGCTATCTCTCACTATACAGCACACAGCTATCTCTCACTATACAGCACACAGCTATATCTCACTATACAGCACACAGATATCTCTCACTATACAGCAAACAGCTATATCTCACTATACAGCACACAGCTATCTCTCACTATACAGCACACAGCTATCTCTCACTATACAGCACACAGCTATCTCTCACTATACAGCACACAGCTATCTCTCACTATACAGCACACAGCTATCTCTCACTATACAGCACACAGCTATATCTCACTATACAGCACACAGCTATATCTCACTATACAGCACACAGCTATATCTCACTATACAGCACACAGCTATATCTCAGTATACAGCACACAGCTATCTCTCACTATACAGCACACAGCTATCTCTCACTATACAGCACACAGCTATATCTCACTATACAGCACACAGCTATATCTCACTATACAGAACACAGCTATATCTCACTATACAGCACACAGCTATATCTCACTATACAGCACACAGCTATATCTCACTATACAGCACACAGCTATATCTCACTATACAGCACACAGCTATATCTTACTATACAGCACACAGCTATATCTCACTATACAGCACACAGCTATCTCTCACTATACAGCACACAGCTATCTCTCACTATACAGCACACAGCTATATCTCACTATACAGCACACAGCTATATCTCACTATACAGCACACAGCTATCTCTCACTATACAGCACACAGCTATATCTCACTATACAGCACACAGCTATATCTCACTATACAGCACACAGCTATCTCTCACTATACAGCACACAGCTATATCTCACTATACAGCACACAGCTATCTCTCACTATACAGCACACAGCTATATCTCACTATACAGCACACAGCTATATCTCACTATACAGCACACAGCTATCTCTCACTATACAGCACACAGCTATATCTCACTATACAGCACACAGCTATCTCTCACTATACAGCACACAGCTATATCTCACTATACAGCACACAGCTATATCTCACTATACAGCACACAGCTATCTCTCACTATACAGCACACAGCTATATCTCACTGTAAAGCACACAGCTATATCTTACTATACAGCACACAGCTATATCTCACTATACAGCACACAGCTATCTCTCACTATACAGCACACAGCTATATCTCACTATACAGCACACAGCTATCTCTTACTATAAAGCACACAGCTATATCTCACTATACAGCACACAGCTATATCTCACTATACAGCACACAGCTATATCTCACTATACAGCACACAGCTATATCTCACTATACAGCACACAGCTATCTCTCACTATACAGCACACAGCTATATCTCACTATACAGCACACAGCTATATCTCACTATACAGCACACAGTTATCTCTCACTATACAGCACACAGCTATCTCTCACTATACAGCACACAGCTATCTCTCACTATACAGCACACAGCTATCTCTCACTATACAGCACACAACTATCTCTCACTATACAGCACACAGCTATCTCTTACTATACAGCACACAGCTATCTCTCACTATACAGCACACAGCTATATCTCACTGTAAAGCACACAGCTATATCTCACTGTAAAGCACACAGCTATATCTCACTATACAGCACACAGCTATATCTCACTATACAGCACACAGCTATCTCTCACTATACAGCACACAGCTATATCTCACTGTAAAGCACACAGCTATATCTCACTGTAAAGCACACAGCTATATCTCACTGTAAAGCACACAGCTATATCTCACTATACAGCACACAGCTATCTCTCACTATACAGCACACAGCTATCTCTCACTATACAGCACACAGCTATCTCTCACTATACAGCACACAGCTATCTCTCACTATACAGCACACAGCTATATCTCACTGTAAAGCAAACAGCTATGTCTCACTATACAGCACACAGCTATATCTCACTATACAGCACACAGCTATCTCTCACTATACAGCACACAGCTATATCTCACTATACAGCACACAGCTATATCTCACTATACAGTACACAGCTATATCTCACTGTAAAGCACACAGCTATATCTCACTATACAGCACACAGCTATATCTCACTATACAGCACACAGCTATATCTCACTATACAGCACACAGCTATATCTCACTATACAGCACACAGCTATATCTCACTATACAGCACACAGCTATATCTCACTATACAGCACACAGCTATATCTCACTATACAGCACACAGCTATATCTCACTATACAGCACACAGCTAACTCTCAATATACAGCACACAGCTATATCTTACTATACAGCACACAGCTATATCTCACTATACAGCACACAGCTATCTCTCACTATACAGCACACAGCTATCTCTCACTATACAGCACACAGCTATATCTCACTATACAGCACACAGCTATCTCTCACTATACAGCACACAGCTATCTCTCACTATACAGCACACAGCTATCTCTCACTATACAGCACACAGCTATATCTTACTATACAGCACACAGCTATCTCTCACTATACAGCACACAGCTATCTCTCACTATACAGCACACAGCTATATCTTACTATACAGCACACAGCTATCTCTCACTATACAGCACACAGCTATATCTCACTATACAGCACACAGCTATATCTCACTATACAGCACACAGCTATATCTCACTATAAAGCACACAGCTATATCTCACTATACAGCACACAGCGATATCTCACTATACAGCACACAGCTATCTCTCACTATACAGCACACAGCTATCTCTCACTATACAGCACACAGCTATCTCTCACTATACAGCACACAGCTATCTCTCACTATACAGCACACAGCTATATCTCACTATACAGCACACAGCTATCTCTCACTATACAGCACACAGCTATCTCTCACTATACAGCACACAGCTATCTCTCATTATACAGCACACAGCTATATCTTACTATAAAGCACACAGCTATCTCTCACTATACAGCACACATCTATCTCTCACTATACAGCACACAGTTATCTCTCACTATACAGCACACATCTATCTCTAACTATACAGCACACAGTTATCTCTCACTATACAGCACACAGCTATCTCTCACTATACAGCACACAGCTATCTCTCACTATACAGCACACAGCTATATCTCACTATACAGCACACAGCTATGTCTCACTATACAGCACACAGCTATCTCTCACTATACAGCACACAGCTATATCTCACTATACAGCACACAGCTATATCTCACTATACAGCACACAGTTATCTCTCACTATACAGCACACAGCTATCTCTCACTATACAGCACACAGCTATCTCTCACTATACAGCACACAGCTATCTCTCACTATACAGCACACAACTATCTCTCACTATACAGCACACAGCTATCTCTTACTATACAGCACACAGCTATCTCTCACTATACAGCACACAGCTATATCTCACTGTAAAGCACACAGCTATATCTCACTGTAAAGCACACAGCTATATCTCACTATACAGCACACAGCTATATCTCACTATACAGCACACAGCTATCTCTCACTATACAGCACACAGCTATATCTCACTGTAAAGCACACAGCTATATCTCACTGTAAAGCACACAGCTATATCTCACTGTAAAGCACACAGCTATATCTCACTATACAGCACACAGCTATCTCTCACTATACAGCACACAGCTATCTCTCACTATACAGCACACAGCTATCTCTCACTATACAGCACACAGCTATCTCTCACTATACAGCACACAGCTATATCTCACTGTAAAGCACACAGCTATGTCTCACTATACAGCACACAGCTATATCTCACTATACAGCACACAGCTATCTCTCACTATACAGCACACAGCTATATCCCACTATACAGCACACAGCTATATCTCACTATACAGTACACAGCTATATCTCACTGTAAAGCACACAGCTATATCTCACTATACAGCACACAGCTATATCTCACTATACAGCACACAGCTATATCTCACTATACAGCACACAGCTATATCTCACTATACAGCACACAGCTATATCTCACTATACAGCACACAGCTATATCTCACTATACAGCACACAGCTATATCTCACTATACAGCACACAGCTATATCTCACTATACAGCACACAGCTAACTCTCAATATACAGCACACAGCTATATCTTACTATACAGCACACAGCTATATCTCACTATACAGCACACAGCTATCTCTCACTATACAGCACACAGCTATCTCTCACTATACAGCACACAGCTATATCTCACTATACAGCACACAGCTATCTCTCACTATACAGCACACAGCTATCTCTCACTATACAGCACACAGCTATCTCTCACTATACAGCACACAGCTATATCTTACTATACAGCACACAGCTATCTCTCACTATACAGCACACAGCTATCTCTCACTATACAGCACACAGCTATATCTTACTATACAGCACACAGCTATCTCTCACTATACAGCACACAGCTATATCTCACTATACAGCACACAGCTATATCTCACTATACAGCACACAGCTATATCTCACTATAAAGCACACAGCTATATCTCACTATACAGCACACAGCTATATCTCACTATACAGCACACAGCTATCTCTCACTATACAGCACACAGCTATCTCTCACTATACAGCACACAGCTATCTCTCACTATACAGCACACAGCTATCTCTCACTATACAGCACACAGCTATATCTCACTATACAGCACACAGCTATCTCTCACTATACAGCACACAGCTATCTCTCACTATACAGCACACAGCTATCTCTCATTATACAGCACACAGCTATATCTTACTATAAAGCACACAGCTATCTCTCACTATACAGCACACATCTATCTCTCACTATACAGCACACAGTTATCTCTCACTATACAGCACACATCTATCTCTCACTATACAGCACACAGTTATCTCTCACTATACAGCACACAGCTATCTCTCACTATACAGCACACAGCTATCTCTCACTATACAGCACACAGCTATATCTCACTATACAGCACACAGCTATATCTCACTATACAGCACACAGCTATATCTCACTATACAGCACACAGCTATATCTCACTATACAGCACACAGCTATATCTCACTGTAAAGCACACAGCTATCTCTCACTATACAGCACACAGCTATCTCTCACTATACAGCACACAGCTATCTCTCACTATACAGCACACAGCTATATCTCACTATACAGCACACAGCTATCTCTCACTATACAGCACACAGCTATATCTCACTATACAGCACACAGCTATATCTCACTATACAGCACACAGCTATATCTCACTATACAGCACACAGCTATATCTCACTATACAGCACACAGCTATCTCTCACTATACAGCACACAGCTATATCTCACTATACAGCACACAGCTATCTCTCACTATACAGCACACAGCTATCTCTCACTATACAGCACACAGCTATATCTCACTATACAGCACACAGCTATATCTCACTATACAGCACACAGCTATATCTCACTATACAGCACACAGCTATCTCTCACTATACAGCACACAGCTATATCTCACTATACAGCACACAGCTATATCTCACTATACAGCACACAGCTATCTCTCACTATACAGCACACAGATATCTCTTACTATACAGCACACAGCTATATCTCACTATACAGCACACAGCTATCTCTCACTATACAGCACACAGCTATCTCTCACTATACAGCACACAGCTATATCTCACTATACAGCACACAGCTATCTCTCACTATACAGCACACAGCTATATCTCACTATACAGCACACAGCTATCTCTCACTATACAGCACACAGCTATATCTCACTATACAGCACACAGCTATCTCTCACTATACAGCACACAGCTATATCTCACTATACAGCACACAGCTATATCTCACTATACAACACAGCTATCTCTCACTATACAGCACACAGCTATATCTCACTATACAGCACACAGCTATCTCTCACTATACAGCACACAGCTATATCTCACTATACAGCACACAGCTATCTCTCACTATACAGCACACAGCTATATCTCACTATACAGCACACAGCTATATCTCACTATACAGCACACAGCTATCTCTCACTATACAGCACACAGCTATATCTCACTATACAGCACACAGCTATCTCTCACTATACAGCACACAGCTATATCTCACTATACAGCACACAACTATCTCTCACTATACAGCACACAGCTATATCTCACTATACAGCACACAGCTATATCTCACTATACAGCACACAACTATCTCTCACTATACAGCACACAGCTATATCTCACTATACAGCACACAGCTATATCTCACTATACAGCACACATCTATCTCTCACTATACTGCACTCAGCTATATCTCACTATACAGCACACAGCTATCTCTCACTATACAGCACACAGCTATATCTCACTATACAGCACACAGCTATATCTCACTATACAGCACACAGCTATATCTCACTATACAGCACACAGCTATCTCTCACTATACAGCACACAGCTATCTCTCACTATACAGCACACAGCTATATCTCACTATACAGCACACAGCTATCTCTCACTATACAGCACACAGCTATATCTCACTATACAGCACACAGCTATATCTCACTATACAGCACACAGCTATATCTCACTATACAGCACACAGCTATATCTCACTATAAAGCACACAGCTATATCTCACTATACAGCACACAGCTATATCTCACTATACAGCACACAGCTATATCTCACTATACAGCACACAGCTATCTCTCACTATACAGCACACAGCTATCTCTCACTATACAGCACACAGCTATCTCTCATTATACAGCACACAGCTATCTCTCACTATACAGCACACAGCTATATCTCACTATACAGCACACAGCTATCTCTCACTATAAAGCACACAGCTATATCTTACTATACAGCACACAGCTATCTCTCACTATACAGCACACAGCTATATCTCACTATACAGCACACAGCTATATCTCACTATACAGCACACAGCTATCTCTCACTATACAGCACACAGCTATCTCTCACTATACAGCACACAGCTATCTCTCATTATACAGCACACAGCTATATCTTACTATAAAGCACACAGCTATCTCTCACTATACAGCACACATCTATCTCTCACTATACAGCACACAGTTATCTCTCACTATACAGCACACATCTATCTCTCACTATACAGCACACAGTTATCTCTCACTATACAGCACACAGCTATCTCTCACTATACAGCACACAGCTATCTCTTACTATACAGCACACAGCTATCTCTCACTATACAGCACACAGCTATATCTCACTGTAAAGCACACAGCTATATCTCACTGTAAAGCACACAGCTATATCTCACTATACAGCACACAGCTATATCTCACTATACAGCACACAGCTATCTCTCACTATACAGCACACAGCTATATCTCACTGTAAAGCACACAGCTATATCTCACTGTAAAGCACACAGCTATATCTCACTGTAAAGCACACAGCTATATCTCACTATACAGCACACAGCTATCTCTCACTATACAGCACACAGCTATCTCTCACTATACAGCACACAGCTATCTCTCACTATACAGCACACAGCTATCTCTCACTATACAGCACACAGCTATATCTCACTGTAAAGCACACAGCTATGTCTCACTATACAGCACACAGCTATATCTCACTATACAGCACACAGCTATCTCTCACTATACAGCACACAGCTATATCCCACTATACAGCACACAGCTATATCTCACTATACAGTACACAGCTATATCTCACTGTAAAGCACACAGCTATATCTCACTATACAGCACACAGCTATATCTCACTATACAGCACACAGCTATATCTCACTATACAGCACACAGCTATATCTCACTATACAGCACACAGCTATATCTCACTATACAGCACACAGCTATATCTCACTATACAGCACACAGCTATATCTCACTATACAGCACACAGCTATATCTCACTATACAGCACACAGCTAACTCTCAATATACAGCACACAGCTATATCTTACTATACAGCAACACAGCTATATCTCACTATTACAGCACACATCTATCTCTCACTATACAGCACACAGCTATATCTCACTATACAGCACACAGCTATATCTCACTATACAGCACACAGCTATCTCTCACTATACAGCACACAGCTATCTCTCACTATACAGCACACAGCTATCTCTCACTATACAAGCACACAGCTATATCTCCTACTATACAGCACACAGCTATCTCTTCACTTATACAGCACACAGCTTCTCTCTATATACAGCACACAGCTATATCTTACTATACAGCAAACACAGCTATCTCTCACTATACAGCACACAGCTATATCTCACTATACAGCACACAGCTATATCTCACTATACAGCACACAGCTATATCTCACTATAAAGCACACAGCTATATCTCACTATACAGCACACAGCTATCTCTCACTATACAGCACACAGCTATCTCTCACTATACAGCACACAGCTATCTCTCACTATACAGCACACAGCTATCTCTCACTATACAGCACACAGCTATATCTCACTATACAGCACACAGCTATCTCTCACTATACAGCACACAGCTATCTCTCACTATACAGCACACAGCTATCTCTCATTATACAGCACACAGCTATATCTTACTATAAAGCACACAGCTATCTCTCACTATACAGCACACATCTATCTCTCACTATACAGCACACAGTTATCTCTCACTATACAGCACACATCTATCTCTCACTATACAGCACACAGTTATCTCTCACTATACAGCACACAGCTATCTCTCACTATACAGCACACAGCTATCTCTCACTATACAGCACACAGCTATATCTCACTATACAGCACACAGCTATATCTCACTATACAGCACACAGCTATATCTCACTATACAGCACACAGCTATATCTCACTATACAGCACACAGCTATATCTCACTGTAAAGCACACAGCTATCTCTCACTATACAGCACACAGCTATCTCTCACTATACAGCACACAGCTATATCTCACTATACAGCACACAGCTATCTCTCACTATACAGCACACAGCTATCTCTCACTATACAGCACACAGCTATATCTCACTATACAGCACACAGCTATCTCTCACTATACAGCACACAGCTATATCTCACTATACAGCACACAGCTATCTCTCACTATACAGCACACAGCTATATCTCACTATACAGCACACAGCTATATCTCACTATAAAGCACACAGCTATATCTCACTATACAGCACACAGCTATATCTCACTATAAAGCACACAGCTATATCTCACTATACAGCACACAGCTATATCTCACTATACAGCACACAGCTATATCTCACTATACAGCACACATCTATCTCTCACTATACAGCACACAGCTATCTCTCACTATACAGCACACAGCTATATCTCACTATACAGCACACAGCTATATCTCACTATACAGCACACAGCTATCTCTCACTATACAGCACACAGATATCTCTTACTATACAGCACACAGCTATATCTCACTATACAGCACACAGCTATCTCTCACTATACAGCACACAGCTATCTCTCACTATACAGCACACAGCTATATCTCACTATACAGCACACAGCTATCTCTCACTATACAGCACACAGCTATATCTCACTATACAGCACACAGCTATCTCTCACTATACAGCACACAGCTATATCTCACTATACAGCACACAGCTATCTCTCACTATACAGCACACAGCTATATCTCACTATACAGCACACAGCTATATCTCACTATACAACACAGCTATCTCTCACTATACAGCACACAGCTATATCTCACTATACAGCACACAGCTATCTCTCACTATACAGCACACAGCTATATCTCACTATACAGCACACAGCTATCTCTCACTATACAGCACACAGCTATATCTCACTATACAGCACACAGCTATATCTCACTATACAGCACACAGCTATCTCTCACTATACAGCACACAGCTATATCTCACTATACAGCACACAGCTATCTCTCACTATACAGCACGCAGCTATATCTCACTATACAGCACACAACTATCTCTCACTATACAGCACACAGCTATATCTCACTATACAGCACACAGCTATATCTCACTATACAGCACACAACTATCTCTCACTATACAGCACACAGCTATATCTCACTATACAGCACACAGCTATATCTCACTATACAGCACACATCTATCTCTCACTATACTGCACTCAGCTATATCTCACTATACAGCACACAGCTATCTCTCACTATACAGCACACAGCTATATCTCACTATACAGCACACAGCTATATCTCACTATACAGCACACAGCTATATCTCACTATACAGCACACAGCTATCTCTCACTATACAGCACACAGCTATCTCTCACTATACAGCACACAGCTATATCTCACTATACAGCACACAGCTATCTCTCACTATACAGCACACAGCTATATCTCACTATACAGCACACAGCTATATCTCACTATACAGCACACAGCTATATCTCACTATACAGCACACAGCTATATCTCACTATAAAGCACACAGCTATATCTCACTATACAGCACACAGCTATATCTCACTATACAGCACACAGCTATATCTCACTATACAGCACACAGCTATCTCTCACTATACAGCACACAGCTATCTCTCACTATACAGCACACAGCTATCTCTCACTATACAGCACACAGCTATCTCTCACTATACAGCACACAGCTATATCTCACTATACAGCACACAGCTATCTCTCACTATACAGCACACAGCTATATCTCACTATACAGCACACAGCTATCTCTCACTATACAGCACACAGCTATCTCTCACTATACAGCACACAGCTATATCTCACTATACAGCACACAGCTATATCTCACTATACAGCACACAACTATCTCTCACTATACAGCACACAGCTATATCTCACTATACAGCACACAGCTATATCTCACTATACAGCACACAGCTATCTCCTCACTATACAGCCCACACAGCTATATCTCACTATACAGCACACAGCTATATCTCACTATACAGCACACATCTATCTCTCACTATACTGCACTCAGCTATATCTCACTATACAGCACACAGCTATCTCTCACTATACAGCACACAGCTATATCTCACTATACAGCACACAGCTATATCTCACTATACAGCACACAGCTATATCTCACTATACAGCACACAGCTATCTCTCACTATACAGCACACAGCTATCTCTCACTATACAGCACACAGCTATATCTCACTATACAGCACACAGCTATCTCTCACTATACAGCACACAGCTATATCTCACTATACAGCACACAGCTATATCTCACTATACAGCACACAGCTATATCTCACTATACAGCACACAGCTATATCTCACTATAAAGCACACAGCTATATCTCACTATACAGCACACAGCTATATCTCACTATACAGCACACAGCTATATCTCACTATACAGCACACAGCTATCTCTCACTATACAGCACACAGCTATCTCTCACTATACAGCACACAGCTATCTCTCACTATACAGCACACAGCTATCTCTCACTATACAGCACACAGCTATATCTCACTATACAGCACACAGCTATCTCTCACTATACAGCACACAGCTATATCTCACTATACAGCACACAGCTATCTCTCATTATACAGCACACAGCTATCTCTCACTATACAGCACACAGCTATATCTCACTATACAGCACACAGCTATCTCTCACTATAAAGCACACAGCTATATCTTACTATACAGCACACAGCTATCTCTCACTATACAGCACACAGCTATATCTCACTATACAGCACACAGCTATATCTCACTATACAGCACACAGCTATCTCTCACTATACAGCACACAGCTATATCTCACTATACAGCACACAGCTATCTCTCGCTATACAGCACACAGCTATATCTCACTACACAGCACACAGCTATCTCTCACTATACAGCACACAGCTATATCTCACTATACAGCACACAGCTATCTCTCACTATACAGCACACAGCTATCTCTCACTATACAGCACACAGCTATCTCTCACTATACAGCACACAGCTATCTCTCACTATACAGCACACAGCTATATCTCACTATACAGCACACAGCTATATCTCACTATACAGCACACAGCTATATCTCACTATACAGCACACAGCTATCTCTCACTATACAGCACACAGCTATAT
Source organism: Bombina bombina (assembly GCF_027579735.1). Taxonomy (NCBI): domain Eukaryota; kingdom Metazoa; phylum Chordata; class Amphibia; order Anura; family Bombinatoridae; genus Bombina; species Bombina bombina. Next base: position 313,989,391 of record NC_069506.1, read on the forward strand.
CTCACTATACAGCACACAGCTATCTCTCACTATACAGCACACAGCTATCTCTCACTATACAGCACACAGCTATCTCTCACTATAAAGCACACAGCTATCTCTCACTATACAGCACACAGCTATCTCTCACTATACAGCACACAGCTATATCTCACTATACAGCACACAGCTATCTCTTACTATAAAGCACACAGCTATATCTCACTATACAGCACACAGCTATCTCTCACTATAAAGCACACAGCTATCTCTCACTATACAGCACACAGCTATATCTCACTATACAGCACACAGCTATATCTCACTATACAGCACACAGCTATATCTCACTATACAGCACACAGCTATCTCTCACTATACAGCACACAGCTATCTCTCACTATACAGCACACAGCTATCTCTCACTATACAGCACACAGCTATATCTCACTATACAGCACACAGCTATCTCCCACTATACAGCACACAGCTTTATCTCACTATACAGCACACAGCTATATCTCACTATACAGCACACAGCTATATCTCACTATACAGCACACAGCTATATCTCACTATACAGCACACAACTATCTCTCACTATACAGCACACAGCTATATCTCACTATACAGCACACAGCTATCTCTCACTATACAGCACACAGCTATATCTCCCTACACAGCACACAGCTATCTCTCACTATACAGCACACAGCTATCTCTCACTATACAGCACACAGCTATCTCTCACTATACAGCACACAGCTATCTCTCACTATACAGCACACAGCTATATCTCACTATACAGCACACAGCTATATCTCACTATACAGCACACAGCTATATCTCACTATACAGCACACAGCTATCTCTCACTATACAGCACACAGCTATATCTCACTATACAGCACACAGCTATATCTCACTATACAGCACACAGCTATCTCTCACTATACAGCACACAGCTATCTCTCACTATACAGCACACAGCTATCTCTTACTATAAAGCACACAGCTATATCTCACTATACAGCACACAGCTATCTCTCACTATAAAGCACACAGCTATCTCTCACTATACAGCACACAGCTATCTCTCACTATACAGCACACAGCTATATCTCACTATACAGCACACAGCTATATCTCACTATACAGCACACAACTATATCTCACTATACAGCACACAGCTATCTCTTACTATAAAGCACACAGCTATCTCTCACTATACAGCACACAGCTATCTCTCACTATACAGCACACAGCTATCTCTCACTATACAGCACACAGCTATCTCTCACTATACAGCACACAGCTATCTCCCACTATACAGCACACAGCTATCTCTCACTATACAGCACACAGCTATCTCTCACTATACAGCACACAGCTATCTCTCACTATACAGCACACAGCTATATCTCACTATACAGCACACAGCTATATCTCACTATACAACACACAGCTATATCTCACTATACAGCACACAGCTATATCTCACTATACAGCACACAGCTATCTCTCACTATACAGCACACAGCTATATCTCACTATACAGCACACAGCTATCTCTCACTATACAGCACACAGCTATATCTCACTATACAGCACACAGCTATATCTCACTATACAGCACACAGCTATCTCTCACTATACAGCACACAGCTATATCTCACTATACAGCACACAGCTATATCTCACTATACAGCACACAGCTATATCTCACTATACAGCACACAGCTATATCTCACTATACAGCACACGGCTATATCTCACTGTCAAGCACACAGCTATCTCTCACTATACAGCACACAGCTATATCTTACTATACAGCACACAGCTATCTCTCACTATACAGCACACAGCTATCTCTCACTATACAGCACACAGCTATCTCTCACTATACAGCACACAGCTATATCTCACTATACAGCACACAGCTATCTCTCACTATACAGCACACAGCTATCTCTCACTATACATCACACAGCTATCTCTCACTATACAGCACAGCTATCTCTCACTATACAGCACACAGCTATATCTCACTATACAGAACACAGCTATCTCTCACTATACAGCACACAGCTATATCTCACTATACAGCACACAGCTATATCTCACTATACAGCACACAGCTATCTCTCACTAGAGAGCTCACAGCTATATATCACTATACAGCACACAGCTATCTCTCACTATACAGCACACAGCTATATCTCACTATACAGCACACATCTATATCTCACTATACAGCACACAGCTATCTCTCACTATACAGCACACAGCTATATCTCACTATACAGCACACAGCTATATCTCACTATACAGCACACAGCTATATCTCACTATAAAGCACACAGCTATATCTCACTATACAGCACACAGCTATATCTCACTATACAGCACACAGCTATATCTCACTATACAGCACACAGCTATCTCTCACTATACAGCACACAGCTATCTCTCACTATACAGCACACAGCTATCTCTCACTATACAGCACACAGCTATATCTCACTATACAGCACACAGCTATCTCTCACTATACAGCACACAGCTATATCTCACTATACAGCACACAGCTATATCTCACTATACAGCACACAGCTATATCTCACTATACAGCACACAGCTATATCTCACTATAAAGCACACAGCTATATCTCACTATACAGCACACAGCTATATCTCACTATACAGCACACAGCTATATCTCACTATACAGCACACAGCTATCTCTCACTATACAGCACACAGCTATCTCTCACTATACAGCACACAGCTATCTCTCACTATACAGCACACAGCTATCTCTCACTATACAGCACCACAGCTATATTCACTATACATGCCACACAGCTACTCTCTCTCACTATACAGCACACAGCTAATATCTCACATATACAGCACACAGCTATCTCTCATTATACAGCACCACAGCCTATCTCTCACTATACAAGCACACAGCTATATCTCACTATACAGCACACAGCTATCTCCTCACTACTAAAGCACACAGCTATATCTTACCTATACAGCACACAGCTATCTCCTCATCTATACAGCACACAGCTATATCTCACTCTTACAGCACACAGCTATAATCTCACCTATACAGCACACAGCTATCTCTCACTATACAGCACACAGCTATATCTCAACTATACAGCCCACCAGCTATCTCCTCGCTATACAGCACACAGCTTATATCTCAACTACACAGCACACAGCTATCTCTCACTATACAGCACACAGCTATATCTCACCTATACAAGCACACAGCTATTCTCTACTATACAGCACACAGCTATCTCTCAACTATACAGCACACAGCTATCTCTCACTATACAGCACACAGCTATCCTTCACTATACAGCACACAGCCTATATCTCACTATACCAGCACACATGCCTATATCTCACTATTACCAGCACACAGCTATTATCTCACTATACAGCACACAGCTATCTCTCACTTATACAGCACACAGCTATATCTCACTATTACAGCACACAGCTATCTCTACTATACAGCTACACAGCTATCTCTCACTACTACAAGCACACAGCTATCTCTCACTATAAAGCACACAGCTATCTCTCACTATTACAGCACACAGCTATCTCTACTATACAGCACACAGCTATATCTCACTAATACAGCACACAGCCTACTCTCTTACCTATAAAGCACACAGCCTATATCTCACTATACAGCACCAAAGCTATCTCTCACTATAAAGCACACAGCTATCTCTCACTATACAGCACACAGCTATATCTCACTATACAGCACACAGCTATATCTCACTATACAGCACACAGCTATATCTCACTATACAGCACACAGCTATCTCTCACTATACAGCACACAGCTATCCTCTCACTATACAGCACACAGCTATCTCTCCACTATACAGCACACAGCTATATCTCACTATACAGCACACAGCTATCTCCCACTATACAGCACACAAGCTTTATCTCACTATACAGCACACAGCTATATCTCACTATACAGCACACAGCTATATCTCACTATACAGCACACAGCTATATCTCACTATACAGCACACAACTATCTCTCCACTATACAGCACACAGCTATATCTCACTATACAGCACACAGCTATCTCTCACTATACAGCACACAGCTATATCTCCCTACACAGCACACAGCCTATCTCTCACTATACAGCACACAGCTATCTCTCACTATACAGCACACAGCGATCTCTCACTATACAGCACACAGCTATCTCTCACTATACAGCACACCAGCTATATCTCACTATACAGCACCACAGCTATATCTCACTATACAGCACACAGCTATATCTCACTATACAGCACACAGCTATCTCTCACTATACAGCACAAGCTATATCTCACTATACAGCACACAGCTATATCTCACTATACAGCACACAGCTATCTCTCACTATACTCAACACATGCTATCCTCTCACTATACAGCACACAGCTATCTCTTACTATAAAGCACACAGCTATATCTCACTATACAGCACACCAGCTATCTCTCCAACTATAAAGCACACCCAGCTATCTCTCAATATACAGCACACAGCTTTCTCTCACTATACAGCACACAGCTATATCTCACTATACAGCACACCAGCCTATATCTCACTATACAGCACACACTATATCTCACTATAACAGCACACAGCTATCTCTTACTATACAGCACACAGCTATCTCTCACAATACAGCACACAGCTATCTCTCACTATACAGCACACAGCTATCTCTCCACTATACAGCACACAGCTATCTCTCACTATACAGCACACAGCTATCTCCCACTATACAGCACACCAGCTATCTCTCACTATACAGCACACAGCTATCTCTCACTATACAGCACACAGCTATCTCTCACTATACAGCACACAGCTATATCTCACTATACAGCACACAGCTATATCTCACTATACAACACACAGCTATATCTCACTATACAGCACACAGCTATATCTCACTATACAGCACACAGCTATCTCTCACTATACAGCACACAGCTATATCTCACTATACAGCACACAGCTATCTCTCACTATACAGCACACAGCTATATCTCACTATACAGCACACAGCTATATCTCACTATACAGCACACAGCTATCTCTCACTATACAGCACACAGCTATATCTTACTATACAGCACACAGCTATCTCTCACTATACAGCACACAGCTATCTCTCACTATACAGCACACAGCTATCTCTCACTATACAGCACACAGCTATATCTCACTATACAGCACACAGCTATCTCTCACTATACAGCACACAGCTATCTCTCACTATACATCACACAGCTATCTCTCACTATACAGCACAGCTATCTCTCACTATACAGCACACAGCTATATCTCACTATACAGAACACAGCTATCTCTCACTATACAGCACACTGCTATATCTCACTATACAAGCAACACAGCTATATCGCACTATACAGCACAACAGGCTATCTCTCACTAGAGTAGCTCACAGCGATATATCAACTATACAGGCACAACTGCTAGTTCTGCTCACTATACAGCACACAGCTATATCTCACTATACAATCACCATCTATATCTCACTATACAGCACACAAGCTATCTCCTCACTATACACGCAAACACCCGCTATAGTCTCACTATAAAGCAGCACAGCTATATCTCACCTATACAGCACACAGCTATCTCTCACTATACAAAGCACACAGCATATCTCACTACTACAGCTACACAGCTATATACTCACATATACAGCACAACAGCTATATCTCACACTAAAAGCACACCAGCTATCTTACTATAGACAGCACACAGCTAATATCTACACTATACAGCAGCACACAGCTAATATCTACACTATACAGCACACAGCTATCTCTCACTATACAGCACACAGCTATATTTCACTATACAGCACACAGCTATATCTCATACTTATACAGCACACATCTATCTCTCACCTATACAGCACTCAGCTATATCTCACTATACAGCACACAGCTATCTCTCACTATACAGCACACTACAGCTATATCTCACTATAGCAGCACACAGCTATATCTCACTATACAGCACACAGCTATATCTCACTATACAGCACCACAGCTACTCTCACCCCTTAAATTACAGCACACATGCTATCTCTCACTATACAGCACACAGCTATATCTCACTATACAGCACACAGCTATCTCTCACTATACAGCACACAGCTATATCTCACTATACAGCACACAGCTATATCTCACTATACAGCACACAGCTATATCTCACTATACAGCACACAGCTATATCTCACTAAAAAGCACACAGCTATATCTTCACTATACAGCACACAGCTATATCTCACTATACAGCACACAGCTATATCTCACTATACAGCACACAGCTATCTCTCACTATACAGCACACAGCTATCTCTCACTATACAGCACACAGCTATCTCTCACTATACAGCACACAGCTATATCTCACTATACAGCACACAGCTATATCTCACTATACAGCACACAGCTATCTCTCACTATACAGCACACAGCTATATCTCACTATACAGCACACAGCTATATCTCACTATACAGCACACAGCTATCTCTCGCTATACAGCACACAGCTATATCTCACTATACAGCACACAGCTATCTCTCACTATACAGCACACAGCTATCTCTCACTATAGAGCACACAGCTATATCTCACTATACAGCACACAGCTATCTCTCACTATACAGCACACAGCTATATCTCACTATACAGCACACAGCTATCTCTCACTATACAGCACACAGCTATCTCTCACTATAGAGCACACAGCTATCTCTCACTATACAGCACACAGCTATATCTCACTATACAGCACACAGCTATCTCTTACTATACAGCACACAGCTATATCTTACTATACAGCACACAGCTATCTCTCACTATACAGCACACAGCTATCTCTCACTATACAGCACACAGCTATATCTCACTGTAAAGCACACAGCTATCTCTCACTATACAGCACACAGCTATATCTCACTATACAGCACACAGCTATATCTCACTATACAGCACACAGCTATATCTCACTATACAGCACACAGCTATATCTCACTATACAGCACACAGCTATATCTCACTATACAGCACACAGCTATCTCTCACTATACAGCACACAGCTATATCTCACTATACAACACACAGCTATCTCTCACTATACAGCACACAGCTATATCTCACTACACAGCACACAGCTATCTCTCACTATACAGCACACAGCTATATCTCACTATACAGCACACAGCTATCTCTCACTATACAGCACACAGCTATCTCTCACTATACAGCACACAGCTATCTCTCACTATACAGCACACAGCTATATCTCACTATACAGCACACAGCTATCTCTCACTATACAGCACACATCTATATCTCACTATACAGCACACAGCTATCTCTCACTATACAGCACACAGCTATATCTCACTATACAGCACACAGCTATATCTCACTATACAGCACACAGCTATATCTCACTATACAGCACACAGCTATATCTCACTATACAGCACACAGCTATCTCTCACTATACAGCACACAGCTATCTCCCACTATACAGCACACAGCTATCTCTCACTATACAGCACACAGCTATATCTCACTATACAGCACACAGCTATCTCTCACTATACAGCACACAGCTATATCTCAGTATACAGCACACAGCTATCTCTCACTGTAAAGCACACAGCTATCTCTCACTATACAGCACACAGCTATATCTCACTTTAAAGCACACAGCTATATCTCACTATACAGCACACAGCTATATCTCACTATACAGCACACAGCTATCTCTCACTATACAGCACACAGCTATCTCTCACTATACAGCACACAGCTATATCTCACTATACAGCACACACCTATATCTCACTATACAGCACACAGCTATATCTCACTATACAGCACACAGCTATATCTCACTATACAACACACAGCTATCTCTCACTATACAGCACACAGCTATCTCTCACTATACAGCACACAGCTATCTCTCACTATACAGCACACAGCTATATCTCACTATACAGCACACAGCTATATCTCACTATACAGCACACAGCTATATCTTACTATACAGCACACAGCTATATCTCACTATACAGCACACAGCTATATCTCACTATATAGCACACAGCTATCTCTCACTATACAGCACACAGCTATCTCTCACTATACAGCAAACAGCTATCTCTCACTATACAGCACACAGCTATATCTCACTATACAGCACACAGCTATCTCTCACTATACAGCACACATCTATATCTCACTATACAGCACACAGCTATCTCTCACTATACAGCACACAGCTATCTCTCACTATACAGCACACAGCTATATCTCACTATACAGCACACAGCTATATCTCACTATACAGCACACAGCTATCTCTCACTATACAGCACACAGCTATCTCTCACTATACAGCACACAGCTATCTCTCACTATACATCACACAGCTATATCTCACTATACAGCACACAGCTATATCTCACTATACAGCACACAGCTATCTCTCACTATACAGCACACAGCTATCTCTCACTATACAGCACACAGCTATATCTCACTATACAGCACACAGCTATATCTCACTATACAGCACACAGCTATCTCTCACTATACAGCACACAGCTATATCTCAGTATACAACACACAGCTATCTCTCACTATACAGCACACAGCTATCTCTCACTGTAAAGCACACAGCTATCTCTCACTATACAGCACACAGCTATATCTCACTGTAAAGCACACAGCTATATCTCACTATACAGCACACAGCTATATCTCACTGTACAGCACACAGCTATATCTCACTATACAACACACAGCTATCTCCCACTATACAGCACACAGCTATATCTCACTGTAAAGCACACAGCTATATCTCACTACACAGCACACAGCTATCTCTCACTATACAGCACACAGCTATATCTCACTATACAGCACACAGCTATATCTCACTATACAGCACACAGCTATCTCTCACTATACAGCACACAGCTATATCTCACTATACAGCACACAGCTATATCTCACTATACAGCACACAGCTATATCTCACTATACAGCACACAGCTATATCTCACTATAAAGCACACAGCTATATCTCACTATACAGCACACAGCTATATCTCACTATACAGCACACAGCTATATCTCACTATACAGCACACAGCTATCTCTCACTATACAGCACACAGCTATCTCTCACTATACAGCACACAGCTATCTCTCACTATACAGCACACAGCTATATCTCACTATACAGCACACAGCTATATCTCACTATACAGCACACAGCTATCTCTCACTATACAGCACACAGCTATATCTCACTATACAGCACACAGCTATATCTCACTATACAGCACACAGCTATCTCTCGCTATACAGCACACAGCTATATCTCACTATACAGCACACAGCTATCTCTCACTATACAGCACACAGCTATCTCTCACTATAGAGCACACAGCTATATCTCACTATACAGCACACAGCTATCTCTCACTATACAGCACACAGCTATATCTCACTATACAGCACACAGCTATCTCTCACTATACAGCACACAGCTATCTCTCACTATAGAGCACACAGCTATCTCTCACTATACAGCACACAGCTATATCTCACTATACAGCACACAGCTATCTCTTACTATACAGCACACAGCTATATCTTACTATACAGCACACAGCTATCTCTCACTATACAGCACACAGCTATCTCTCACTATACAGCACACAGCTATATCTCACTGTAAAGCACACAGCTATCTCTCACTATACAGCACACAGCTATATCTCACTATACAGCACACAGCTATATCTCACTATACAGCACACAGCTATATCTCACTATACAGCACACAGCTATTCTCACTATACAGCACACAGCTATCTCTCACTATACAGCACACAGCTATATCTCACTATACAGACACACAGCTATCTCTCACTATACAGCACACAGCTATATCTCACTACACAGCACACAGCTATCTCTCACTATACAGCACACAGCTATATCTCACTATACAGCACACAGCTATCTCTCACTATACAGCACACAGCTATCTCTCACTATACAGCACACAGCTATCTCTCACTATACAGCAACAGCTATCTCTCACTATACAGCACACAGCTATCTCTCACTATACAGCACACATCTATCTCTCACTATACAGCACACAGCTATCTCTCACTATACAGCACCCAGCTATATCTCACTATACAGCACACAGCTATATCTCACTATACAGCACACAGCTATATCTCACTATACAGCACACAGCTATATCTCACTATACAGCACACAGCTATCTCTCACTATACAGCACACAGCTATCTCTCACTATACAGCACACAGCTATCTCTCACTATACAGCACACAGCTATCTCTCACTATACAGCACACAGCTATATCTCACTATACAGCACACAGCTATCTCTCACTATACAGCACACAGCTATATCTCAGTATACAGCACACAGCTATCTCTCACTGTAAAGCACACAGCTATCTCTCACTATACAGCACACAGCTATATCTCACTTTAAAGCACACAGCTATATCTCACTATACAGCACACAGCTATATCTCACTATACAGCACACAGCTATCTCTCACTATACAGCACACAGCTATCTCTCACTATACAGCACACAGCTATATCTCACTATACAGCACACAGCTATATCTCACTATACAGCACACAGCTATATCTCACTATACAGCACACAGCTATATCTCACTATACAGCACACAGCTATCTCTCACTATACAGCACACAGCTATCTCTCACTATACAGCACACAGCTATCTCTCACTATACAGCACACAGCTATATCTCACTATACAGCACACAGCTATATCTCACTATACAGCACACAGCTATATCTTACTATACAGCACACAGCTATATCTCACTATACAGCACACAGCTATATCTCACTATATAGCACACAGCTATCTCTCACTATACAGCACACATCTATCTCTCACTATACAGCAAACAGCTATCTCTCACTATACAGCACACAGCTATATCTCACTATACAGCACACAGCTATCTCTCACTATACAGCACACATCTATATCTCACTATACAGCACACAGCTATCTCTCACTATACAGCACACAGCTATCTCTCACTATACAGCACACAGCTATATCTCACTATACAGCACACAGCTATATCTCACTATACAGCACACAGCTATCTCTCACTATACAGCACACAGCTATCTCTCACTATACAGCACACAGCTATCTCTCACTATACAGCACACAGCTATATCTCACTATACAGCACACAGCTATATCTCACTATACAGCACACAGCTATCTCTCACTATACAGCACACAGCTATCTCTCACTATACAGCACACAGCTATATCTCACTATACAGCACACAGCTATATCTCACTATACAGCACACAGCTATCTCTCACTATACAGCACACAGCTATATCTCAGTATACAACACACAGCTATCTCTCACTATACAGCACACAGCTATCTCTCACTGTAAAGCACACAGCTATCTCTCACTATACAGCACACAGCTATATCTCACTGTAAAGCACACAGCTATATCTCACTATACAGCACACAGCTATATCTCACTGTACAGCACACAGCTATATCTCACTATACAACACACAGCTATCTCCCACTATACAGCACACAGCTATATCTCACTGTAAAGCACACAGCTATATCTCACTACACAGCACACAGCTATCTCTCACTATACAGCACACAGCTATATCTCACTATACAGAACACAGCTATATCTCACTATACAGCACACAGCTATCTCTCACTATACAGCACACAGCTATCTCTCACTATACAGCACACAGCTATCTCTCACTATACAGCACACAGCTATATCTCACTATACAGCACACAGCTATATCTCACTATACAGCACACAGCTATATCTCACTATACAGCACACAGCTATCTCTCACTATACAGCACACAGCTATATCTCACTGTAAAGCACACAGCTATCTCTCACTATACAGCACACAGCTATCTCTCACTATACAGCACACAGCTATCTCTCACTATACAGCACACAGCTATCTCTCACTATACAGCACACAGCTATATCTCACTATAGAGCACACAGCTATATCTCACTATACAGCACACAGCTATCTCTCACTATACAGCACACAGCTATATCTCACTATACAGCACACAGCTATCTCTCACTATACAGCACACAGCTATCTCTCACTGTAAAGCACACAGCTATCTCTCACTATACAGCACACAGCTATCTCTCACTATACAGCGCACAGCTATCTCTCACTATACAGCACACAGCTATCTCTCACTATACAGCACACAGCTATATCTCACTATACAGCACACAACTATCTCTCACTATACAGCACACAGCTATATCTCACTATACAGCACACAGCTATCTCTCACTATACAGCACACAGCTATCTCTCACTATACAGCACACAGCTATCTCTCACTATACAGCACACAGCTATCTCTCACTATACAGCACACAGCTATCTCTCACTATACAGCACACAGCTATATCTCACTATACAGCACTCAGCTATATCTCACTATACAGCACACAGCTATCTCTCACTATACAGCACACAGCTATCTCTCACTATACAGCACACAGCTATCTCTCACTATACAGCACACAGCTATCTCTCACTATACAGCACACAGCTATATCTCACTATACAGCACACAGCTATCTCTCACTATACAGCACACAGCTATCTCTCACTATACAGCACACAGCTATATCTCACTATACAGCACACAGCTATCTCTCACTATACAGCACACAGCTATATCTCACTATACAGCACACAGCTATATCTCACTATACAGCACACAGCTATCTCTCACTATACAGCACACAGCTATATCTCACTATACAGCACACAGCTATATCTCACTATACAGCACACAGCTATATCTCACTACACAGCACACAGCTATATCTCACTATACAGCACACAGCTATATCTCACTATACAGCACACAGCTATATCTCACTATACAGCACACAGCTATATCTCACTATACAGCACACAGCTATATCTCACTATACAGCACACAGCTATATCTCACTATACAGCACACAGCTATCTCTCACTATACAGCACACAGCTATCTCTCACTATACAGCACACAGCTATCTCTCACTATACAGCACACAGCTATCTCTCACTATACAGCACACAGCTATCTCTCACTATACAGCACACAGCTATATCTCACTATACAGCACACAGCTATCTCTCACTATACAGCACACAGCTATATCTCACTATACAGCACACAGCTATATCTCACTATACAGCACACAGCTATCTCTCACCTATACAGCACACAGCTATCTCTCACTATACAGCACACAGCTATCTCTCACTATACAGCACACAGCTATCTCTTACTATACAGCACACAGCTATATCTTACTATACAGCACACAGCTATCTCTCACTATACAGCACACAGCTATCTCTCACTATACAGCACACAGCTATATCTCACTATACAGCACACAGCTATATCTCACTATACAGCACACAGCTATATCTCACTATACAGCACACAGCTATCTCTCACTATACAGCACACAGCTATATCTTACTATACAGCACACAGCTATATCTCACTATACAGCACACAGCTATATCTCACTATACAGCACACAGCTATATCTCACTATACAGCACACAGCTATCTCTCACTATACAGCACACAGCTATCTCTCACTATACAGCACACAGCTATCTCTCACTATACAGCACACAGCTATATCTTACTATACAGCACACAGCTATATCTCACAATACAGCACACAGCTATATCTCACTATACAGCACACAGCTATATCTCACTATACAGCACACAGCTATATCTCACTATACAGCACACAGCTATCTCTCACTATACAGCACACAGCTATATCTCACTATACAGCACACAGCTATATCTCACTATACAGCACACAGCTATCTCTTACTATACAGCACACAGCTATATCTTACTATACAGCACACAGCTATCTCTCACTATACAGCACACAGCTATCTCTCACTATACAGCACACAGCTATCTCTCACTATACAGCACACAGCTATCTCTCACTATACAGCACACAGCTATATCTCACTATACAGCACACAGCTATATCTCACTATACAGCACACAGCTATCTCTTACTATACAGCACACAGCTATATCTCACTATACAGCACACAGCTATATCTCACTATACAGCACACAGCTATCTCTCACTATACAGCACACAGCTATATCTCACTATACAGCACACAGCTATCTCTCACTATACAGCACACAGCTATCTCTTACTATAAAGCAAACAGCTATCTCTCACTATACAGCACACAGCTATCTCTCACTATACAGCACACAGCTATATCTCACTATACAGCACACAGCTATATCTCACTATACAGCACACAGCTATCTCTCACTATACAGCACACAGCTATCTCTCACTATACAGCACACAGCTATCTCTCACTATACAGCACACAGCTATCTCTCACTATACAGCACACAGCTATCTCTCACTATACAGCACACAGCTATCTCTCACTATACAGCACACAGCTATCTCTCACTATACAGCACACAGCTATATCTCACTATACAGCACACAGCTATCTCTCACTATACAGCACACAGCTATCTCTCACTATACAGCACACAGCTATATCTCACTATACAGCACACAGCTATATCTCACTATACAGCACACAGCTATCTCCCACTATACAGCACACAGCTATATCTCACTATACAGCACACAGCTATCTCTCACTATACAGCACACAGCTATCTCTCACTATACAGCACACAGCTATCTCCCACTATACAGCACACAGCTATCTCCCACTATACAGCACACAGCTATATCTCACTATACAGCACACAGCTATCTCTCACTATACAGCACACAGCTATCTCTCACTATACAGCACACAGCTATCTCTCACTATACAGCACACAGCTATCTCTCACTATAAAGCACACACGTATCTCTCACTATACAGCACACAGCTATATCTCACTATACAGCACACAGCTATCTCTCACTATACAGCACACAACTATCTCTCACTATACAGCACACAGCTATCTCTCACTATACAGCACACAGCTATCTCTCACTATACAGCACACAGCTATATCTCACTATACAGCACACAGCTATCTCTCACTATACAGCACACAGCTATCTCTCACTATACAGCACACAGCTATCTCTCACTATACAGCACACAACTATTTCTCACTATACAGCACACAGCTATCTCTCACTATACAGCACACAACTATCTCTTACTATACAGCACACAGCTATCTCTCACTATACAGCACACAACTATCTCTTACTATAAAGCACACAGCTATCTCTCACTATACAGCACACAGCTATATCTCACTATACAGCACACAGCTATCTCTCACTATACAGCACACAGCTATCTCTCACTATACAGCACACAACTATTTCTCACTATACAGCACACAGCTATCTCTCACTATACAGCACACAGCTATCTCTCACTATACAGCACACAGCTATCTCTCACTATACAACACACAGCTATCTCTCACTTAGGACAACCAGTTCTATGTAAATTATACAACACACAGCTATCTCTCAATATACAGCACATAACACAGGACGGACTCCAGCACTCCAATAAATTTAAAAGGCAATATTTATTGTTAAAAGCGACGTTTCGGGTTCACAGCCCCTTATTAATGCCCTTATTCATGCGATTGAGCATGAATAAGGGGCTGTGACCCCAAAACGTCGCTTTTATCAATAAATATTGCCTTTTAAATTTATTGGAGTGCAGGAGTCCGTCCTGTGTTTGCATACTTTTGGAGGGCTGTGGCAGTGCCCTTGGTCTTTCGTGCACTCTGTCCTCTGTGCTGTGCTCTTTTGGTACTGAATATACAGCACATAGCTATCTCTCACTAAACGCTATCTACTGTCTCTCATAAGATAGCACATAGCTATTTCTTCTACAGCAGACAGCTGTCTCTCCCTATAAAGCTAGTACTATACACGGATCTGTTTTATTATACAGCACACTGCAAACACCTGTCACACAACACCCAGCAATAACGTTATAGAGCATGCAGATAATTTGTACTGTGCAACAAATGACTGTTTCTAAAGCAGCATATATCAACCAATATAAAGTGCACAGGTGTCTCACACTTTAGAGCACACATCTATATAACTACACAACATAAAATAGGTCAAGGATCTAGACCAAGAACCAGGTGCTCTAGTTATGTAGTTCAGTAGCACACTTCTATTTTATAATTATTATAATTAATTTGTATTGCGCCACAAAATTCTGTAGTGCTGGGTACCAAGAGAGAGCGTGCAGTCTACATGTTGAGGGAGCAGATATAAGGTTTGGGGCATCTTATCATCTGGATTGTTGTTTCAGCAGTGAGTCAAGGTAGTTCATTTTGGTTAGGATGAAAATGGTTAGGAGAGATAGTAAACCTCTCTAGATAGAGTGGTTTACAAAGAGCATCTGAAGCTCTACAAAGCTGGAGACAGTCTGATGGAGTGGGGTAGAGAGTTCCTTAGGACAGGAGCAGCTCGAGAGAGGGACATAGAGATAATATGGGTACAGTACAGGTCAGAGGTTGATCAAGGAGGACGGTTTCGGGAGTATTTGGAGATTAGTGAGGAAGTATAGTTGGGAGTGAGGCTGTTGAATGCTTTATATTTGTTAATCTTAATATTTAGAATTTTATTCTAAAGTGTATGAGGAACCAATGTAGGGCCTGGATGCTGAGTGGCAGCTTAAGTGCATGAGTCTAGCTGAAGCATTCATGATAGATTGGAGGGGCAGAGGTGGTGTTTGTGAATACACATATTAAATACATAGGCCCCTATTTAAGAAAGTCTGGTGGACCTGATACGACAGTGCGTATCAGGTCCGCCAGACCTCGCTGAATATGGCGAGCAATACGTTCGTCGTATTCAGCATTGCACCAGCAGCTCACAAGAGCTGCTGGTGCAACGCCGCCCCCTGCAGACACGCGGCTGATGGGCCGCCAGCAGGGGGTGTCAATCAACCCGATCGTACTCGATCTGGTTGATTTCCGGCGATGTCTGTCCACCTGCTCAGAGCAGGCGGACAGGTTATGGAGCAGCGGTTCAGGTTATGGAGCAGCTTCATAACTGCTGTTTCTGGCGAGCCTGTAGGCTCCCCAGAAACACGGGGCATCAAGCTCCATTCGGAGCTTGATAGATAGGCCCCGTAGAGACAATTTAGTGCTGCATGTAAACAAACGGGCTGTTTATCCAAATGAGCTTCTGCAAAGATTTGTTTAGCCATATTGATTAAAAGCTAGTTTAGATTTACAAACTCTTACATTTCCTATATAAGAGGGATTAATTCAAGCTTAAAAAAATACATCATGTTCTTCAGAATGAGACATTTACAGAGCACATTATGCTATAGGTATTTAGCAACAGCATAATATTTGCTTCAAGTATCTATTTAAATATACCGCTCTGTAGCTGAATTAAACTCTGAGATTGACACATTTTACACTCACAGGTGCTCATCTCAGGGCATAATGAGGGTCTTATTTATCAATACCCAGACAGACAAGGTTCACTTCTGTGAAATGTCCTCCCAGGATGGCAGCCACACATTTAACAAATGGCTGCTTGTACAACGCCACCCCTGCTTACTCTAGGCCAATGATGCCTAAGCAGGGGCTGTCAATCACCCTGGGCAAATGTGTCCAGATTGATTTTAATCTGCCAGCTAAGAGATGGCGTATAGGTTAGTCTGGCAGCTTTATAAATGGAGCCTGTGAGACCTTGACTGGTGTGTGGGCACGTGCACAGTGTGTATGCATGGATCAACAGTTAAATGTACTCTGAGACTGGACACCAGAAACATATAAAAGGTACTGATCTAGGAGTTGGATTCTGCTGTAAGGATGCAACATTTTAAAACACTTTTATTTTATTTTAAATTGGTTAATGCGCAGTATTTATTATGATGTGGCTAAAGTTTAATGTGCACTATAATTTTCCTTTAATAATTTAATTGTTAAGGACCATATAAGTAAAGAAATTGCTTGAGTCTTGCAAAAAATGTGAAACAGACATTTCCCCAAAACACTGGAACAGTGAAATTTGTAAACAAGTTCTTGGCAACAACAACAAAAACAATAGAACCAAACTGGGAAAAATAAACTTTAATGCACATGCAAACAAAAACAATAATTTTTGTCATATTTGTGAAGAGGCCATGACCATAAAACTGAAACCAAACCCAAATCTAAACAACTGTATCAAAAGCCAAGAAACAAAATGGATTCCTTAATTTCAGGTAGATATCCATCTATTTCTTAACCACATTGAAAATCACTGGGTTTGGTAGCAAACATATTTCTAATTGCCTCCAATTTATAAAACAAACAAACAAACACTGTTGAAGGTTTTTAAGGGTCAGTTAGTATCAATTTGGAAATGCAATCTAGAGCTAGAAGAATTTGAACATTTAACTAAACTCTTTAATATATCTTCAGAGCTCCCTGGTGTCCCAAATGTTAAACAATGTCAGGGGTTAAAAGTTCTTCCCCTATCCTATGTTTATCACTCTAGACAACTGGTTTTCAAACCTGTCCTCAGCCTCCCTAACAGGCCAGATTTTGAGGATATCTGAACTAGAGCTCAGGAGAAATAATCAGCTAATTAGTAATCATGCGGCTAGATTACGAGTTGTGCGTTAGGTTTAAAAAGCAGCGTTAAGAAGTCCTAACGCTGCTTTTTAACGCCCGCTGGTATTACGAGTCTTGAAGGTACAGGTGTACCGCTCACTTTTTTGGCCAAACTTGGAAATACCGCAAATCCACTTACGTAAATTGCGTATCCTCTTTTTTTCAATGGGACTTGCATAGCGCCGGTATTACGAGTCTGCCAAAAAGTGAGCGGTACACCCTCTCCTGTCAAGACTGATACCGCATTTTAAAGTCAGTAATTAAGAGTTTTTCACTACAACGCCGTAGCAAAAAACTCTT
The DNA here is from genome assembly GCF_027579735.1 of Bombina bombina. Classification (NCBI taxonomy): domain Eukaryota; kingdom Metazoa; phylum Chordata; class Amphibia; order Anura; family Bombinatoridae; genus Bombina; species Bombina bombina. Next base: position 314,008,588 of record NC_069506.1, read on the forward strand.
AACTAAAGTGCTAAAAAGTACACTAACACCCATAAATTACCTATTAACCCCTAAACCAAGGCCCTCCCGCATCGCAAACACTAAAATATTTTTTTAACCCCTAATCTGCCGAACCGGACATCGCCACCACTATAATAAACATATTAACCCCTAAACCGCCACACTACCGCCTCGCAAACATTAGTTAAATATTATTAACCCCTAATCTGCCGTCCCTAACATCGCAGACACCTACCTACATTTATTAACCCCTAATCTGCCGTCCCTAATGTCGTCGCCACTATACTAAAGTTATTAACCCCTAAATCTAAGTCTAACCCTAATACCCCGGAACTTAAATATAATTAAAATAAATCTAAATAAAATTACTATCATTAACTAAATAATTACTATTTAAAACTAAATACTTACCCATAAAATAAACCCTAAGCTAGCTACAATATAACTAATAGTTACATTGTAGCTAGTTTAGGATTTATTTTTATTTTACAGGCAAGTTTGTATTTATTTTAACTAAGTACAATAGTTATTAAATAGTTATTAACTATTTAATAACTACCTAGCTAAAATAAATACAAAGTTACCTGTAAAATAAAACCTAAACTAAGTTACAATTACACCTAACACTACACTATCATTAAATTATTTCCCTAAATTAAATACAATTAAATAAAATTATCTAAAGTACTAAAAAAACCAAAACACTAAATTACAGAAAATAATAAACAAATTACAAGATTTTTAAACTAATTACACCTAATCTAATCCCCCTAACAAAATAAAAAAAGCCACCAAAATAAAAAAGCCCTACCCTACACTAAATTACAAATAGCCCTTAAAAAGGCCTTTTGCGGGGCATTGCCCCAAAGTAATCAGCTCTTTTACCTGTAAAAAAAAAAATACAAATCCCCCCCCAACATTAATACCCACCACCCACACAACCAACCCTACTCTAAAACCGACCCAATATCCCCTTAAAAAAACCTAACACTAACCCCTTGAAGATCACCTTACCGGGAGAAGTCTTCATCCAAGCCGGGCGAAGTGGTCCTCCAGATGGGCAGAAGTCTTCATCCAGATGGCATCTTCTATCTTCATCCATCCAGCACGGAGCGGATCCATCTTCAAGACATCCGACACAGAGCATCCTCTTCATCCGACGGCTAAGACTGAATGAAGGTTCCTTTAAATGACGTCATCCAAGATGGCATCCCTTCAATTCCGATTGGCTGATAGAATTCTATCAGCCAATCGGAATTAAGGTAGAAAAATTCCTATTGGCTGATGCAATCAGCCAATAGGATTGAGCTTGCATTCTATTGGCTGATTGGAACAGCCAATAGAATGCCAGCTCAATCCTATTGGCTGATTGCATCAGCCAATAGGATTGAACTTCAATCCTATTGGTTGATTGCATCAGCCAATAGGATTTTTTCTACCTTAATTCCGATTGGCTGATAGAATTCTATCAGCCAATCGGAATTGAAGGGACGCCATCTTGGATGACGTAATTTAAAGGAATCTTCATTCAGTCTTAGCCGTCGGATGAAGAGGATGCTCCGCGTCGGATGTCTTGAAGATGGACCCGCTCCGCGTTGGATGGATGAAGATAGAAGATGCTGTCTGGATGAAGACTTCTGCTCGTCTGGAGGACCACTTCGCCCGGCTTGGATGAAGACTTCTCCCGGCTTCATTGAGGACTTTGGCCCGGTTGGATGAGGACTTCTCCCGGTAAGGTGATCTTCAAGGGGTTAGTGTTAGGTTTTATTAAGGGGGTATTGGGTGTGTTTTAGAGTAGGATTGGCTGTGTGGGTTTAAATGTTGGGGGGATTTGTAATTTTTGTTACAGGTAAAAGAGCTGATTACTTTGGGGCAATGCTGTGCAAAAGGCCCTTTTAAGGGCTATTTGCAATTTAGTGTAGGGTAGGGCTTTTTTATTTTGTTAGGGGGATTAGATTATGTGTAATTAGTTTAAAAATTGTAATTTGTTTATTATTTTCTGTAATTTAGTGTTTTTTTTGTACTTTAGATCATTTTATTTAATTGTATTTAATTGTATTTAATTTAGGGAAATAATTTAATTATAGTGTAGTGTTAGGTGTAATTGTAACTTAGGTTAGGTTTTATTTTACAGGTAACTGTATTTATTTTAGCTAGGTAGTTATTAAATAGTTAATAACTATTTAATAACTATTCTACCTAGTTAAAATAAATACAAACTTGCCTGTAAAATAAAAATAAATCCTAAGCTAGCTACAATGTAACTATTAGTTATATTGTAGCTAGCTTAAGGTTTATTTTATAGGTAAGTATTTAGTTTTAAATAGGAATTATTTAGCTAATAAAAGGAATTTTTATTTAGATTTCTTTGAATTATAGGGGGGTGTTAGGGTTAGACAGGTTTAGGGGTTGATACATTTAGTATAGTGGTGGCGACGTTGGGGGCGGCAGATTAGGGGTTAATAAATGTAGGTAGGTGATGGCGATGTTAGGGTTGGTAGATTAGGGGTTAATAATATTTAACTAATGTTTGCAAGGCGGGAGTGCGGCGGTTTAGGGGTTAATATGTTTATTATTGTGGCGGCGACGTTGGGGGTGGCAGATTAGGGGTTAATAAGTGTAGGTAGGTGGTGTCGACATTGGGGGCGGCAGAGTAGGGGTTAATAAATATAATGTAGGGTTCGGGGATGTTGGGGGCAGCAGATTAGGGGTTCATAAGTATAATGTAGCTGGCGGCGGTGTCCGGAGCGGCAGATTAGGGGTTAATAAATATAATGCAGGTGTCGGCGATGTCGGGGCGGCAGATTAGGGGTTAATAAGTGTAAGATTAGGGGTGTTTAGACTCTGGTTCATGTTAAGGTGTTAGGTGTAGACATAAAATGTTTTTCCCCATAGGAATCAATGGGGCTGCGTTAGGGAGTTTTACACTGCTTTTTTGCAGGTGTTAGACTTTTTTTCAGCCTCCTCTCCCCGTTGATTCCTATGGGGAAATCGTGCACGAGCATGTTACACCAGCTCACCGCTAACGTAAGCAGCGCTGGTATTGGAGTGAGGTAATAAGCAAAATTTTGCTCAATGCTCACTTCTTGTCTGGTTTGTAAAAACCCGTAATACCAGCGCTCTCTGTAAGTGAGCGGTGAGCATAAACTGCTCATTAGAACCGCATAGCCTCTAACGCAAAACTCGTAATCTAGGTGATGGTATTTTACCTGCTCTCATTCTAGGTAATCCAGAAAATCTGGCCTGTTGGGGAGGCCTGTGGACAGGTTTGAAAACCAGTGATCTATACAGTGATCTATAACTATCCAAAAACGTTGCACCCTTACCCACCTCACAAACTCTGCTTTTAGGCTGCCAATTAATACCAAGACCACCCTGACTCTACCTTCAAATGCATACTGTAAATTGGGAGGCAGGATTCTTTAAGGGACAGTCTAGTCAAAATTAAACTTTCATGATTTAGATAGGGCATGCAATTTTAAGCAACTTTCCAGTTTACTTTTAATATCAAATTTGCTGTGTTCCCTTGGTATTCTTTGTTGAAAGCTAAACCTAAGTAGTCTCATATGCTAATTTCTAAGCCCATTAAGTTTGCCTCTTATCTCAGTGCATTTTAACAGTTTTTTTACAGTTAGACTGCTAATTCGTGTGTGTCATATAGATAACATTGTGCTCACTTCCCTGGAGTTACTTAGAAGTCTGCGCTGATTATCTAAAATGCAAGCCTGTCAAAAGAACTGAAATAAGGGGGCAGTCTGCAGAGTCTTAGATACAAGTTAACCACAGAGGTAAAAAGTATATTATTATAACAGTGTTGGTCATGCAAAATTAGGAAAACCCAAAGTATACAAAAACTTTAACGATTTTCTTTTTTATATGATCAAATTTTGTGTTCAAATAGTGGAATTAAATATACCAAAATGGGACTAGATCAATACCTTGGGTTGTCTACTTTAGAAACATATATGGTTTGGGGGGGTTAATTGTGAGAACTTGGGCAGTTCTGCTTTACCAAATAAGAGTTAGCTCATTGCATCATTTTAGACAGTTGCAGAAAAAGACCTTCAAATACAGTCAGGTTATATGTTGTTTTACTGCAAGATGCATCTGGTCATCTGTTAATTTAGAGTGCACAACTATCCCTCACTCTATATAATACAGAATGGGTTAATTTAAAATAAACAGCTATCCCTCACTATATAATACATAGAATGGGTTAATTTAGAGTGCACAGCTATCCCTCACTCTATATAACACAGAATGGGTTAATTTAAAATAAACAGCTATCCCTCACTATATTATACATAGAATGGGTTAATTTAGAGTGCACAGCTATCCCTCACTATATAATACACACACCTTTCACTAGATAGAATATTCTTATCCTTCCAAAGCACTCAGCTATTTTTTCCTATAGATATTTTCACAGCAGTTTGTCTTCCTGTTCTATCTGTGGAGACCACTCATTTATCTGTTCCCCTCTCAGTATATGATGCATGGCCATCTCACGCTCTTCTGACCATGTGATACACAGCTTCTTTGTTGTTGTAAAAGGTTCTACTACAAATTATCGGGAGAGTCATTACACCAAATGAGCACATATATCAGTCTATGATGCTTGAGTAACGTTTGCACAAGTAGAGATAAATAATAGGCGTGCAGAAGCAGGGGGAAAAGGGGGGGTGTAACCTGTAATACAGACAGTGAGAGTTGTGAGGATACAACACACACTGGGATTGAGAGACAAGACTTTAGATCAGTGCTCTGTTACCATATAAAGCCAGATTGCTCAATCATTATAGACAGAAACACTAATGATCATCTGATGGTGCCAGTGGGAGGTGTGGGAAGAAGGGTGGCAGGCCCAGTGGGGAGGTAGGGGCGGGGTTCCCTGCACTACAACGGTTTTTTTAAAGTAAGAAAGATGGCGGAAAACAGTGGGAGAGAGAGAGAGTTGGAGAGGGTTGGAGAGCTATTGGGGAGGGGGGTCAGGTGGTGGGAGGGTAAAGAAGAAACCATACACTACAGAAAAAGAACGACTTAAATATTAAGAAAACAAAAAAAGCCTTAAACTGCATACTGGCAGACTGTCTGCTGTACAGGCATACCTTGTTTTGTTGTGCTTTTTATAAATTGAAGGTTTGTGACAAACCTGCGTCAAGCAAGTCTATCAGCACTATTTTTCCAACATATAAATCCACATGTATATATACATGTACACACACATATACATTTTATTCATATATACATACATACACACACATATACATTTTATTCATGTATACATACATACACACACATATACATTTTATTCATGTATACATACATACACACACATATACATTTTATTCATATATACATACATATACATTTTATTCATATATACATACATACACACACATATACATTTTATTCATGTATACATACATACATACATTTTATTCATATATACATACACACACAGACAGTATATATATATATATATATATATATATATATATATATATACACAGACAGTATATATATATATATATATATATATATATATATATATATATACACACACAGATACATATCTACACAAACACACACAAATATAAAGTGATATTTGCGCTCCACTTAGTAATACCAGCGCATGATAATGTGCGCTGTTATTACAAGTTTACAGCAATGCAAACTCGACCTTGTGTTTACAACTCACGAGAGCACACTTCCATAGGCTCATTTGGGAGCCTCATTCTGATGCTGTCACAGAGCACTTAGTAAATATATACGTATATGCTGATACACATATATATTTATGTCTATACACATATTAACACATATATATTTATGTCTATACACATATTAACACATATATATTTATGTCTATACACATATTAACACATATATATTTATGTCTATACACATACTAACACATATATATTTACATTTAACATTTACATTTAAAATAAAAAAACTACAATGCCCTCTATTTTGAGGGAATTTGGGGCACTTTAAGAAAATTAACCAGAGATCGGATCTCTGGATAATTTTCAGAGTGCTAATTGCTATCGCGAGCTCATGCTAGCAATAACCAGCCACTTGTAAAGGCAGGAGCACAATAATTTAGTGCTTCACTTGTACATTGGCTTTTTTTTTTACATAATGCTATTCCACATTTAATAGACTACAGTATAATGTAATCATAATTTTTATATGCATTGGGAAACAAACAATTTGTGTGACTTGCTTTATTGTGATATTCACTTTATTGCGGTGGTCTAGAACCGAACCTCCTATATCTCAGTGGTATGCCCGTACCTATGATGGTGGTGACCAGTGTGTGTGTGTAGGGGGGAAGATATTAGGTTGAAGGGTGGGAGGATAATTCCTACACTACAGCAAATATTAACCTTAAAAGCTTATTGATTATCTCCTTCACTGCCAGAGATTTTAAAAATGTTGTGTACAGTTGCAGTGAGCAGCCTTTTAATGAGCAAAGGGGATCCTAGAAAACATTTTTACAACCATTTTACTTATGACTGTAGTAGTTGTGTGTAAATAATTTCATGGAGAAACCCAAAGTTTGCAAAAAAGTTAATGATTTTTTTATTTGATCACATTTGGTGGGTAAATAGTGGCATCAAATATACCAAATTGGCCTCGATCAATACCTTGGGTAGTCTACTTTAGAAATATATATAGTTTTGAGGGTTAATTGTTAGAATTGTAAAAATTGCTGCAGAAAAAGACCTTTAAATGACAAGAAATTATAAAAAAATATATACGTCTATCATATCTGTTTACATGATATTTGATAAGGATCTCATGTATGCCTATGTTGTGTCTGGCAGGGCTGGTATATGTACAAAAGTATTTCTGATAGCTGTTATATTGTGGCTGCGCTGTCAGCTTCCGAGATGGCGCAACCTCGATTTCTTATCAAACTCTAGCGAGAAATCTCTATAGTGTGGAAACCTCTCCCAGCCCTAGACTCTATTCTTATATGATGACCACTACTATAAACCCAACAGTGCTTTAATAACTCCAATCCCAGGTACACGTACGATTCCTATATGGGACTGCAGACGCATTCTAATACTATTCTCCAGCTGTTCTGTGCCTTCATACGACACGGCTCCCCAGTCACTACTTTCTCTCTAGTAATCATATGCACAATGCCTGATATTAAGAGCCTGATGCATCACATGACTAAGGGGTGTTACCCCAAAATGCTGTGGCTGTTTGGATCTTATCCCATGTAACCTAATAAAGAGAACTTTTCTGCATCTTTGGAAACCCTTTTTCTTTATTTTTCTCTACATATTGGTGAGTTTTGGCAGTTCTCACTGTGGGACTCTAATTGGTGTTGTGCTGGTATCTATTTCTCTACAATTACTTTTTGGGGGATTACATATCACTAGTGGTTTAATTATATTTGAAGGGGATATAAAATTATATATATTGTTATAAAACAACAATATAATGTGGATATACATATAATGAGGAGCTACATTATGTGGTTAGTTTCTTCATATAGATTATCTTATCTTGAGACATTCCTATACTATAGAATGTTATGTTATCATACAGCAACTCTTATAGAATGTTGTATCTTGCAATACTTCTGATGTTTTATAGCATATATACATTTTGTTGCATAATAAGTTGGAAAACTGATTGTTTGTATTTCTTAAATAACTCAATAAAAATATTTTATATATATATATATATATATATATATATATATATATATATATATAAATAAATAAATAAATAAATATACATACACACACACACACACATCTGGTTTTAGCTGAATCAGAGGATGCCGGTGAACGCATTTTATGATTTTTATCTGCAGTTAGAAATATACAGGTTTTTGAGGAATGTGATAATTAATATTTGCTTTATAGATACATATTTTTTACTTTTTGGGGTCATTTTACAATAATTACTGTATTCTGTGAATAAATAGCTAGTTCAAACTGTCATCAGCTGAAAGCTCTCTTTATGCGAACTATATATTAAACACAGGAATCTTTAATAGATAAATGTGGCGCTACAGGGTTTTTACCCCCGTCTTCAGACTTATTCAAATAAACACTGTACATCCCACCTTATATACCCTACTCACCATCTAAGTGATATCCATTAGTGCTATTCACCGCAAGTGTGCAGTTTCTGGCGGCAGTCACCCGGGGATTCGCTTGCGTCACTAGTGGGCGCTGTCCATTGCCTAGGGAACCCGCCGCAAAGAAAATACTGACAACCTAAGATGTTAGAGTGATACCCGCATATTGGCCTAGATTTGGAGTTTGGCGGTAGCCGTGAAAACCAGCGTTAGAGGCTCCTAACGCTGGTTTTAGGCTACCGCCGGTATTTGGAGTCATTGAAAAAAGGGTCTAACGCTCACTTTTCAGCCGCGACTTTTCCATACCGCAGATCCCATTACGTCAATTGCGTATCCTATCTTTTCAATGGGATCTTCCTAACTCCGGTATTTAGAGTCGTGTCTGAAGTGAGCGTTAGAATTCTAACGACAAAACTCCAGCCGCAGAAAAAAGTCAGTAGTTAAGAGCTTTCTGGGCTAACGCCGGTTCATAAAGCTCTTAACTACTGTGCTCTAAAGTACACTAACACCCATAAACTACCTATGTACCCCTAAACCGAGCCCCCCCCCCCACATCGCTGCCACTCGATTACATTTTTTAACCCCTAATCTGCCGACCGCCACCTACGTTATACTTATGTACCCCTAATCTGCTGCCCCTAACACCGCCGACCCCTATATTATATTTATTAACCCCTAACCTGCCCCCTACAACGTCGCAGCCAGCTACCTACAATAATTAACCCCTAATCTGCCGACCGCAAAGAGCCGCCACCTACGTTATCCTTATGTACCCCTAATCTGCTGCCCCTAACACCGCCGACCCCTATATTATATTTATTAACCCCTAACCTGCCCCCCATAACGTCGCAGCCAGCTACCTACAATAATTAACCCCTAATCTGCCGACCGCAAAGAGCCGCCACCTACGTTATCCTTATGTACCCCTAATCTGCTGCCCCTAACACCGCCGACCCCTATATTATATTTATTAACCCCTAACCTGTCCCCCACAAAGTCGCAGCCAGCTACCTACAATAATTAACCCCTAATCTGCCGACTGCAAAGAGCCGCCACCTACGTTATCCTTATGTACCCCTAATCTGCTGCCCCTAACACCGCCGACCCCTATATTATATTTATTAACCCCTAATCTGCCCCCCTCAACGTCGCCTCCACCTGCCTACACTTATTAACCCCTAATCTGCCGAGCGGACCGCACCGCTACTATAATAAAGTTATTAACCCCTAATCCGCCTCACTAACCCTATAATAAATAGTATTAACCCATAATCTGCCCTCCCTAACATTGCCGACACCTAACTTCAATTATTAACCCCTAATCTGCCGACTGGAGCTCACCGCTATTGTAATAAATGTATTAACCCCTAAAGCTAAGTCTAACCCTAACACTAACACCCCCCTAAATTAAATATAATTTTAATCTAACAAAATTAATTAACTCTTATTAAATAAATTACTCCTATTTAAAGCTAAATACTTACCTGTAAAATAAATCCTAATATAGCTACAATATAAATTATATTTATATTATAGCTATTTTAGGATTAATATTTATTTTACAGGTAACTTTGTATTTATTTTAACCAGGTACAATAGCTATTAAATAGTTAAGAACTATTTAATAGCTAAAATAGTTAAAATAATTACAAATTTACCTGTAAAATAAATCCTAATCTAAGTTACAATTAAACCTAACACTACACTATCAATAAATAAATTAAATACAATTCCTACAAATAAATACAATGAAATAAACTAATTAAAGTACAAAAAATAAAAAAGAACTAAGTTACAAAAAATAAAAAAATATTTACAAACATTAGAAATATATTACAACAATTTTAAACTAATTACACCTACTCTAAGCCCCCTAATAAAATAACAAAGCCCCCCAAAATAAAAAAATGCCCTACCCTATTCTAAATTACTAAAGTTCAAAGCTCTTTTACCTTACCAGCCCTGAACAGGGCTCTTTGCGGGGCATGCCCCAAGAAGTTCAGCTCTTTTGCCTGTAAAAAAAAACCATACAATACCCCCCCCAACATTACAACCCACCACCCACATACCCCTAATTTAACCCAAACCCCCCTTAAATAAACCTAACACTAAGCCCCTGAAGATCTCCCTACCTTGAGTCGTCTTCACCCAGCCGAGCCAAATTCTTCATCCAAGCGGAGCAAGAAGAGGTCCTCCATCCGGTAGAAGTCTTCATCCAAGCGGGGCAGAAGAGGTCTTCCATCCGATTGAAGTGTTCATCCAAGCGGCATCTTCTATCGTAATCCATCCAGAGCGGAGCAGCAGCATCCTGAAGACCTCCGACGCGGAACATCCATCCTGGCCGACGACTGAACGACGAATGATGGTTCCTTTAAATGACGTCATCCAAGATGGCGTCCCTCGAATTCCGATTGGCTGATAGGATTCTATCAGCCAATCGGAATTAAGGTAGGAATATTCTGATTGGCTGATGGAATCAGCCAATCAGAATCAAGTTCAATCCGATTGGCGGATCCAATCAGCCAATCAGATTGAGCTCGCATTCTATTGGCTGTTCCAATAGATTGGCTGTTTTTAATTTTTTTCCATACACTGTCAGAAAAAATGTGCACAAATTATACCTTTAGGAGTACAACAACTTGTCACTGGGGCAATACCCTCAAAGGTACACCCAATGTACTCTTTAACATGGGTACATATTGGTACCCTTGCAGATTGTACCTTTCAAAGGCCAATATGTATCTTTGGTGACTAGATTGGTCCTCAATACTATGATACCATAATGTACCCTTGAAAATAGTGCACATTTTGCATTTTAAAGGGCCATAATACCCAAATGCTTAAACACTTAAAAGTGATGCAGTATAGCTGTAAAAAGTTGGACTAGAACATATCACCTGAACATCTCTATGTAAAAAAGAAAGATATTTTTCCTCAAAAGTTTCTCAGTAGCCACATCCCATTGTAAAGGTCTTCTAAGCAACAAATCAGTATGTCTGTCCCGGGACAGTGGAAGGAGCGAGCTTTCGTGCACACTCATGTTATTTCCCGATTCAGTGTACGGAAGTTTACTATGAAATCTCATGAGAGTTAAGTGAAATCTCATGAGATCACAGTAAAAGAGTTCATGACCTCAGCACTGTTAATGCTGATTGGCTGCTGTTCATTTCTTCATTTTTTATTATTTTTTTTACCTGCAGCTGGGAGCAGCTGAGTATAACTTTTTAAACAGAACAAACTCTACTGAGCTGAGGAAATTGTGAGATAAAATATCTTCCTTTTTTACATAGAGATGCTCAGGTGATATTTTCCTGTCAGCTTTTTACAGTTATACTGCATCAGTTTCAAGTGATTTAGCATATAAGTATTATGTCCCTTTAAGGGTACTGACCCAGTGACAAGCCCTTTGTACCTCATAATGTGTATATTTAGAGCATCAAGATGATAATTCCTAAACATAAAGCAAATATATTAACAAAGAAAACAATTTGTTTTAAATTCTATAAAATAAACAACCAGGAATTCCTGCAACAACCAGGCTTAACAACCAGTTCCAAAAGGAGCTACTTGAAATATTATATTTCACTCTGTACTAGACTCTAACAACACCCCTTAAAAAATTAGGGTGACACACCACATAAAACATAAATATATAGAAAATATATAGAAAACAACATAATAATAAAATATAACTCCAACGAAAGGAAGGGGGAATTCAGGGGAGCAATAAACGATAAAACTCACAACCATACACTGAATTGTTACTCTATGCAAAATATATGCAAATTAATCTATTTCCCCAGTACACATTTTAGTGATGAACCTTCTACCAATAGATGGAGCTGAGTTACACATGTCAAGGAACTTTCAACCAATAGATGGCGCCATGACATGTTACACAATGTCCATGTATGTGACTGGGGAATGGTTACAATTTTTTTTTTTTTTTTTAAAAAACAGGTTCTTAAACAGCTCTTGTTTATTTTATAGAATTTAAAACAAATTGTTTTCTTTGTTAATATATTTGCTTTATGTTTAGGAATTATCATCTTGATGCTCTAAATATATACATTGCAATGTTAAGAGCTTGTGTGCTATTTAAAACCAGCAACACAGTATCATTGGGTTGTTAAGATATGTGTTGTTAAGTATTTTTTGTTGCCTTGCCCACCTCTTGCATATTACTAACAACCATTAAACATTAATTATTTTGCTGTACAACATATATGTTGTATTCATTTTTGGTGACTGCCAGTTATGTTTTCATTCAATAATTGAGGTGCACAAATGATATGGACTTGCAGGGTTTGGCAGCATATTAAACTACAATATGCGGGTATCACTCTAACATGTTAGGTTGTCAATATTTTCTCGGCGGCGGGTTGCCTAGGCAACGGACGGCGCCCACTAGTGACGCAAGCAAAGCACTGGTTGACTGCCGCCAGAATCTGCACACTTGCAGTGAATAGCACTAATGGATATCACTTAGATGGTGAGTAGGGTTCATAAGGTGGCAATGTACAGTGTTCATTTGTATAAGTCTGAAGATGGGGGTAAAACCCTGAAACGTCACATTTATGGATTAAAGATTTCTGTGTTTAAATCCGGCAAGTGCCTGCTTTTGTTGGGGACTGTGTTTTTCTACTGATGCACCCGGTCAGAGGAGGATTATCGTGAGTGCTAAACCGCATTGGATATATTTTTGGATATTTTATTTTCTTATTTTTTTTTAATTTTATTAAACAGAGGGTTAAATTGAAGGCACACGAGATCTCTGCATAATTAAAGTCACAGGAACAAAAAGGTTGTGGAAACGATGTCTGAATTTTATCGGTTGTATAGCTGCAGCAGTAAGGTTGTGGGGACAGTTCCATTATAAGGAAAAGGCACCACATTGAAGTTCTACCCTACTCTATGGAAAGAGGATTTGAAAGTTTTTAACCGCAAATACTCCATACCAATAAGGGGGTCCAGTATTCCATACAAGAGGCTTATGCAGACAGCGGATGTTGTGATATATGATTACGTCTCTACTTACCTCATACTGATTGAGGTCATTTCAAGTAAGTGCACACCCATAGGGGAATTGGAAGTCTGAAGAAGCTCTTTGGGATCTATATGAACTGCTCAAGTGTCCCAGTATTTGAGTTTTTAGACTTTCTAGTTACTTGCAGTAACTTTTAACCATGATCTTTTCTTTTTAGGTTTTTAGTACATATTTTATTTATTTCATATATGTGGTTTTATATATATATTATTATTTATACTCTTATATATTAATTGCTGGATAGCGCTAACCTTACCATTCTATTTCCATATATATATATATATATATATATATATACTGAAACTATAGATAAGAAAATAAAGTGACACATATTACAGTCACTTTAAAAGAAGGAAAACTGTACACAGTTATCTCTTAGGAAAATATACATTTTTAATTAGATTCCTATAGAATATATGCTGATGATTGGATTAGGCCCAATGATCTTAGAACAGATATACACAAAATTATACATTACAAAATTACAAATAATAATAAAATGTGAGCATATAACATTGAAGGGCACATAATATTAAATTGCAGAGTTCAGTACCGACTTCTGCAGTTGAACTACAAACATCAGGCTGCACATCGCTTGTACACAACTCACAAAGTCCCCAAGAGATATAGCTAGCTAGCATATGAAAAAGTCAGATACCTCTCAGAGCAACACGCCAGTATAGCGGCGTTCCATCACTTTACTCACAGTGTCAGGCTGATGAAAATGACGTAGGAGGTGGGTGTGCTTGATATCCCAACACACCTTTTCTGATTGGATGGAATCCAGAAACCTCTATGCCACAGGCAGTCCTGCCTGTCAATCACTGGATGAGCTTTAAAGTGTAATGTAGTGTAGCTTGTCAGCCTAAAAGCGGACTGAACATGAACTTCCAAAGAAACACAGTTCTGTGTCAAATTACTCTGTGGGGTATGTCCGGTCCAACCCATACAGGGCACTCCGTGGATGTCTGGAAACTCCTCCCACCAGCAAAACAAGCTGAAAGTTCACCAATACTTTGCAACGAATTCTCCTCCTCCAAATACGGTCACAAATACAAATCCATAAGCCTTATGTTAGCTAATGGTAAAACACACAAAGTGCCAATGTCTAGAGCGTTTCACCCCCACAACTCTCCTGTGTGTCAGGGGCTTTGTCAGGGCATAATTAAAGATCCAGAAAAACCTATTTTACAGCACCTGTCTGTGCTCAGGTGATCACTCATTAGAAATCCTTAAGGGAGACTCTACCATCTTAAGAGAAAACTTCTATAGAGACTGCCCATTTAAACAACTGCAGTATTTTAAAGCAACATTGTTAACACATAATTCCTAGTGTAAACATTTTTATGCCAATTCTGCTATTATGTATTACATTTATGTGCACATCCTTTTTACATGGCGTTCACTCTCATAAAACAGACTATACAAACATCTAAGTTCACATTTCAGCTACAAGATGTTCTAAAACAAAATCTAACAGAAAAGAAAAGAAAGAAAGAAGAAAGAAAGAAGCGATTACACCTTTTAAACCTAAGTCTACATATATGCGAAGTCTCGCAGTGGTTCCATCTGTCCACATCTTTGTTAGGCAAGTTGAAAAGGAGATTCAATCTCTTAAAGAAGTACCGAGATGTGACAATTTGGAACCACGTGAGATAGGAGCTCTTAAGGAGTTAAGTACCGCTAAAGGGCTGGTGATAAAGCCGGCGGATAAAGGCGGTAATTTAGTCCTAATGGATGAATGCCTCTATATGAATGAGGTGAAACGCCAACTAAATGATAAGCTCCAATATGAGAAACTGGACACAAATCCAGTGGTAAAAATACAATGCAAAGAGTAGAGGTTTAATTACATCTAAAGAATTTCTCTTTCTATATCCTGAACATCCAGTGATCCCAGTTTTTATGTTTTGCCGAAATTCCATAATAACATGAAATGCCCTCCCGGGAGACTGATAGTGTCTGGGATTTGGAGTGTCACCGAAAAAAATTGGTGAATATGTGGATCAACATCAGCGTCCATTTTTGGTGATGCTCCCCTCCTATGTAAAAGACACATTGGATCTCCTGAGGAGATTGGAAGGCATTAGCGTTAATACAACCACTATTCTGGCATCACTGGATGTAGAGAGTTTATACTTGTCTATCCCCCATATGGTAGTTTTGAAGGCTGCTGAAAATTTCTTGAACTCCAGAGGTCCAGAGCTCAAAGAACATACTGACTTTGTAGTATCATTATTGAGATTTATTTTGGAGAATAACGTGTTCATGTTTGATGGGAAGATATACCGTCAGCTTAGAGGTACAGCGATAGGGGCTGTATGTGCCCCGACCTATGCCTGTCTCCATTTGGGATCTTGGGAGATGGATGAGGTTTTTGAGAACTAGAGTTATATAGCTGATGAACATACCCAGATGTGGATACGATATGTGGATGATATGCTCATCCTATGGGATGGCACATCAGATGAGTTTGGAGATTTTGTTTCTGTTTTAAATAGAAACAAAATAAATATATTTTTGACCTTTGAAACCAGTGAGATATCCCTTGCATTTCTGGATCTAACTATCAAAAAAGAGGGACAGGACATTGTTACTGAAAACTTTAGGAAAGAAAATGCAACTAACAGTGTCCGGCATGCGGGAAGTGGCCATCCGGAACATCTCAAATGGGGTATTCCATATGGCCAATTCCTGCGTTTGAGAAGAAATTGCTCTTCCCTTTCTAAATTTGATTTCCATGCATCCCTAATGAAAGAGCACTTTCTAAAGAGAGGCTATTCTAAAAATTGTGTGAAAAGAGCCTTTTGGAAAGCCAGGAATATGTCAAGGGATGATATTTTATATAAAAAGAAAGAGAAACCTGTTCATAGCCAAATAAGGTTTATAACTCAATTCAACAAACAATGGGAATATGTAAGAGCCATTATGAGGAGGAATTGGCACCTTCTCACAATGGATGAAAATGTAGAAGTGGTAGGGACAGTACCAGCGATGGTGGCAAGAAAGGCCCAGAGTTTAAAGGATAAATTGGTAAGAAGCCAGTTTGTGAGAAGACCCTCAGACTCTGACTGGCTTCGCAAAAATAAAGGAGTAAAGGGTAGTTTCCCCTGTGGCCACTGTGTTTATTGCTGCCATATGGACAGCACAAAAGAATTCACAATGGATGGGGTGAAACTATATGACATTAGGTTTTTCTTCAATTGCAACTCTGTTGGGGTTATATATCTTTTGCGGTGTTTGTGCCCGGCCTTCTATGTTGGCAAAACAAAAAGGGCCATAAAGGACCGGGTACAAGAACACAGAGATGATATTGTGAAAGAGAGGGATACAAATGTTTCAAGGCATTTTGCCCATTTTCATAGTAGTGATGCCCAATCTCTGAAGTTTGTAGTAACTGACAAAGGAATCTCCTCAGGTAGAGGGGGTGATAATAATAAAATACTACTTCAAAAGGAGGCCAAGTGGATCTTCCGATTGAAGACAAGACTTCCAATTGGTCTAAATGATAAATTAGAGTATGCTAGTTTTTTGTAATATATGTGTAAAAAAGCAGTCTTCTTTATCATTTATAAATTTGAGTAAAGCATTTTTCCTTCCAAGCAAGATAACCTTTCTTCTTTCTCTCAGCCTTTTTTCTTTTCTTTTCTGTTAGGTTTTGTATTAGAACATCTTGTAGCTGAAATGTGAACTTAGATGTTTGTATAGTCTGTTTTATGAGAGTGAACGCCATGTTAAAAGGATGTGCACATAAATGTAATACATAATAGCAGAATTAGCATAAAAATGTTTACACTAGGAATTATGTGTTAAAGGGCCACTGTAAGTAAATATTTTCTATGCCTGTTACTAACTAACTACCCCAAATAAGCTTTTTATCAATAGCATTTCATTAACATATCTCTACAGTATATCAGAAATCTTTTCTGCAAATTTAATTGTTTTCCAAACCCACTCCGTGGGTATCCTTTGCACTGTACCAATCCGTTTACAATACCTAGGTTTCAAAATGGCGCTTTAAACACAAAGTTATTGGTTTAAGCATTTTGAACATGCAGTGCTGAAAATAGTGGGCAGGATAACGTGACATCATCGGCGAATAAAAGATATAACTTTTAGAACGTTATGAAACTTCGTTTTGGAGAAAATATAGGTCAGTAGGTTTTAATTAATGTTTATTAACTTTAATACGTTAGTTGTTTAGCTTAAAAATTATAACAGAAAGTAATCCTTTAAGTTTTCTCTTAAGATGGTATAGTCTCCCTTAAGGATTTCTAATGAGTGATCACCTGAGCACAGACAGGTGCTATAAAAAGAGGTGTTTCTGGATCTTTAATTATGCCCTGATGAAGCCCCTGACACACAGGAGAGTTGTGAGGGTGAAACGCTCTAGACGTTGGCACTTTGTGTGTTTTACCATTAGCTAACATAAGGCTTATGGATTTCTATTTGTGACCGTATTTGGAGGAGGAGAATTTGTTGCAAAGTATTGGTGAACTTTTAGCTTGTTTTGCTGGTGGGAGGAGTTTCCGGACATCCATGGAGTGCCCTGTATGGGTTGGACCGGACATACCCCACAGATTAATTTGACAAAGAACTGTGTTTCTTTAGAAGTTCACTACATTATACTTTAAAGTTCATCCAGTGATTGACAGGCAGGACGGCCTGTGGCATAGAGGTTTCTGGATTCCATCCAATCAGAAAAGAGGTGTGTTGGGATATCAAGCACACCCACCTCCTACGTCATTTTCATCAGCCTGACACTGTGAGTAAAGTGATGGAATGCCGCTATACTGGCGTGTTGCTCTGAGAGGTATCGGACTTTTTCATATGCTAGCTAGCTATATCTCTTGGGGACTTTGTGAGTTGTGTGGAAGCGATGTGCAGCCTGATGTTTGTAGTTCAACTGCAGAAGTCGGTACTGAACTGTGCAATTTAATATTATGTGCCCTTCAATGTTATATGCTCACATTTTATTATTATTTGTAATTTTGCAATGTATTATTTTGTGTATATCTGTTCTAAGGTCATTGGGCCTAATCCAGTCATCAGCATATATTCTATAGGAATCTAATTAAAAATGTATATTTTCCTAAGAGATAACTGTGTACAGCTTTCCTTCTTTTAAAGTGACAGTGATATGTGTCACTTTATTTTCTTATCTATAGTTTCAGTTTATATTCAATTTTTAAGGATTTGCACCAATTTTATCCTTAAGTGGTATTATCTCCTCCCTCCTAAATATATATAAATGTGTATATATATATGTATATATCTCCATAGGTAAATAAAAAAGCAAAGGCTCTATGTCTGTTTAAACTGAGTGATAGCAAAAAGGCTAAAAATTCTCCATTACTTGTTTAAGTTTTTCTATGAAATTCCCGGTAGCGAAGGGGTTAAGGTATATAAGAATCCAGAACCAAATGTTAATATTCAAATAATCTATTTTATGTTCTGAAAAAACAAATGTTAAATGTTTGGCAAACACCTAAAATTGATTTAGAAAGAACAAATGCAGACAACTTGTAACTGTTAATAAAGCAGTTTTAGCCATAGAGACTTATTGAAATGGGAACAAGAGGTAAAAATGATTGCTTGCTTACAGCCACTATCTGGCTCTAGAATTTAGCAAAGGATGTGAAAAACACACAGTTATCTAAATATAAGTCATGTTTAACAAATAAAATAGGAAGGAATTCACTCCCATGGTTTAAACAATATATATAGGATAATTGTCTACGCTATAAAGCTATTATAAAGGAATACTAAACCTATTTTTGAGCTGACACAGTACTCGTGAACGTGCATGGGGCAATGGTTAGGGTACAAGCCTTACCCCAATAAAGGGAGTGTGAGTGACAGCTGTCTTGCTTGGAGAGCATAAAAAATGGCTTAAAGGGACAGCCTACACTAAAATTGTTATTGTTTAAAAAAATAGATAACGCCTTTACTACCCATTCCCCAGCCTTGCACAACCAACATTGTTATATTAATATACTTTATAAATCTCTAAATTTCTGCCTGTTTCTAAACCATTAAAGACAGCCTCTTATCACATGCTTTTTTATTAGCTTTTCACAACAGGAGACTGCTGGTTCATGTGAGCCATATAGATAACAATGTATTCACACCCGAGGAGTTATTTAAGATTTAGCACAACACAGTACTAACTGCAAGTCTATAGATACTAAATAAAAAGTCATGTGATCAGGGGACTGTCAGAAGAGGCTTAGATACAAGGTAAACACAGAGGTAAAAAGTAAATTAATATAACAGTGTTGGTTATGCAAAACTGGGTAATGAGTAATAAAGCGATTATCTATCTTTTAAAACAATAAAAATTTTATTGTAGACTGTCCCTTCAAGGGACATACAAGTGCAAAATGAAATTGCTCTATTGTGTTAGAGGATTTTATGTTTGCACTGATATATACAGTAGATATATATATACAGTATATATATATGTATATGTGTGTGCGCGTGTGTGTGTTTAACCTCTGCAAAGGCTCCAGAGCAGTAATGTACTACTGGGAGCTAGCTGAGAATCTGGAGAACTAACAGCAAAAGGCAATTGTGTGCAGCTACCAATAATCAGCTAGCTCCCAGTAGTAAATTGCAGCTCCTTTAAAAGTATTTTACAACTGCATGTCATATCTAGTTCATAGAAGTTTAATTTGACTTTTGTTTCCCTTTAAAATAATAGATCTTTATTTAAGTAGATGGGACATTTTTATATACATAACTTTCTATAAGAGTTAAAAAAAAAAAATCATGATTCCCTTGGGTATGTTTGAATACTTTTCCTGCATGGGCATCAGGCATTTCTAATTAGGAAAACAAGAGAATATAACAAAATCCAGTTACAATATATTAGTCCATTAACCCCTTAAAGGGACAATCAAGTAAAAAAAAAACTTTCATGATTTAAATAGGGAATGCAATTTTAAACAACTTTCCGATTTACTTTTATCACCAATTTTGCTTTGTTCTCTTGGTATTCTTAGTTGAAAGCTAAACCTAGGAGGTTCATATGCTAATTTCTTAGACCTTGAAGACTGCCTCTAATCTGAATGCATTTTGACCACTAGAGGGCATTAGCTCATGTGTTTTATATAGATAACATTGAACTCATGCACGTGAAGTTACCCTGGAGTGAGCACTGATAGGCTAAAATGCAAGTCTGTCAAAACAACTGAAACGAGGGGGCAGTTTGCAGAGACTTAGATACAAGGTAATCACAGAGGTAAAAAGTATATTTCTACAACAGTGTTGGTTATGCAAAACTGGGAAATGGGTAATAAAGGTATTATCTTTCTTTTTAAACAACAAAAATTCTGGTGTTGACTGTCCCATTAAGGACTGGGCATTTCAGACAAAAACTTCTCCAAAAGACCAGAGTATTTTTGCCATCACTTCATTTAAACAGAAATAGAGCCTTTTTTATATTTACCTATCAAAACTATATATTTTTTTAGTAGACAACCCTAAGTATTGATCTAGGCCCATTATGGAATATTTCATGCCACCATTTCACCGCCAAATGCGATCAAATAAAATTTTGATTTAACTTTTTCACAATTTTAGGTTTCTCACTGAAATTTTTTACAAACAGCTTGTGCAATCATGGCACAAATGGTTGTAAATGCTTCTCTGGGATCCCCTTTGTTCAGAAATAGCAGACATATATGGCCTTGGCATTGCTTTTTTTATTAAGTAGAAGGTCGCTAAACCACACTTGTATTATGCCTAGCAGTGAAGGAATTAATAAAATAGTTTGTAGGGTTAATTTCCAGCGATGAGCCACCCACCCACCTCCCTCCTTAAAATTCCCACCAACCAATGATCGGCACCACTGCTGTCCGATGCAGAGAGGGCCACAGAGTGTCCCTTTCTGCATCAGTAACTCTGCCCGTCTATTTCTGCAATATCGCGATCTTGACACTTTTATTGAGATTGCGGCAAAGAGAGGCCCAGGGCATAACGACCAGCGTCGTACAGGGTACAGTGCTGGTCATTAAGGGGTTAATTGCAACTATAGAATGTTTATCCTGGTCTTTGTCTCTATTTTTTTTAAAGAGGCACTAAAATCAAAATGAAACTTTCATGATTCAGATAGAGAATGCAGTTTTCAAATTGATCACAATCTTTTTATATGTACACTTTATTAAGCACAAGCACCAACTGAGCATGTGCAAAAGACCACAGTGTATTTGAGTCTGTGATTGGCTGATACAGGAGTCTGGAAAATTAAATTACTTAAATTACTTTTTTAAATTTGTTAGAAAAAAAGTCTACTGGTCTTTTAAAATTGCTTTTGCATTGTCTTTTTGTTGTGTTTCATGAAATTCTATTGTAATTTAATAAAGCAGCAATAGCAGTGAACATTATTTTTGTTTTTTTGTTTCTATTGAGAAAAAGTGAGTTCCTTTCTGACCCCATACAGCACTTTTTTTTTTTTTTTTTTTTTACCTCTGTATGTTCTGTGTTGCTTGGCTTAACCCCAAGAACTGTTCTTCACCATAAAATCTGTCTGTTTTAAAAGTCATCTACTATAAGTAGATCCAAAGTAAAAAGCTAAATTTTCTGAATGCGAGTCAATGAAAGGACCTCATCGCACTTTTATTGAAGCCCTGCCAGGCATATAAAAGGGCCACTACAGTCAAAATTAAAGTTTTATGATTCAGATAAAAAAACAAATTTCAAATATACTTCCATTGTCAAAACATGCACATTGTTTTTATCTGCACTCTTTCTGAGGTTCCAGCTCCTACTGAGCATGTGCAAAACACAGTATATACGTAAATCAGATTACATTAAATGTAATTGCTTATTTATTTATTTTTATTCAATTTTTTTATTGGGTTTGCATATATCACAACAAGGTTACATACAATACACAGTGATATTAGAAACAAAGTAATTGCTTATTTGTATTGTGTGTTTGTCAGTTATACTATATTTAGTGGTCGTTTAAATATCAAAATATCTAATGTATTTAAAAAAATACTTCCCCGAATTCCCTGACATTGCCATTAACTGAGTATGCTAAAATCAGAAAGACTTTATAAAGTGCTTAAGGAATTCAAACAGCACACAAGGAGAGGATGATATGAAGAAAAGTGATCACATTCATATATTTCCCTCGGCAATCTCCACAAATCAATCAGGAGGTATTAAATATGCAGTATACAGGTGCAAGTGAAACATGCATATTCCAATATTGCTCCAGGAGTCTCTGCCTGAAATAGATCACTTTGTATAGTTCATGCAAGGTAGACACATCAAAGAAGAAAAAAAATAGATACAACCCGGGCTCTTCCTTCATGTATATTAATATTTGAGTTGAGTTCTATACGGGAACAATGTATATATTGCAGCTATTGTGTTCTCTGCAAATTCTCTTGCTTTGTTATTTTAAATGTTCACTGCATCTTGTTTAGTTTATTCCCTTACTCCTGAAGTTAATAAAATAATAATAAAGATTACAATATTAATAACTTATATAGCGCTTTTCTCCTAGTTGAATAAGCTAAATCCAGAAATTTCAAGTCCACAAATATAACCACACCATCCATTCAGCATACAACCAATAAAATGAATTAGTACATCAGGATCAAATGAAATAGCCCTTTAAGAGCTGTGTCCCCAGTCTTTGTGTCATTTGATTCTGGTGCATTAATAAATGCTATTGCTTGTGTACTGAGTGGATGGTACAGCCATATTTATGGACTTGTGGAGAGTTTATGCAGTGGCCTGATAGCAGATCCTAGGATGTCAGTGAAGCTTACATGTGACAGTCATACGTTGTTTGTAATTCCAGGGGACACTGTAATACTGGTGACAACTCTGGGTTTGAGCCCCTTGTAGCCCACTTTCAACATTCCTACAGTTTCCTACCTTTTCATCAGCATCATCATCATTATTATTATTATTATTATTATTGTCTATTTGTAAAATGCCAGGGCTCAGTACATGACTGTAAAATATACAGAGCACTGCAGTTAGACTTAGGGCTTGATGATGTAAACATCGCCTGCTCAAAGCTACTTTCTCTCGCTGACTCTCGCAGGGCTGTCCCAGTGGAATGATCATAAAAAAGGGGCAGGCCCTGTGAGTGGCGAGATGGCTCCAATTGAAAGTAATGGAGCTCGCTGGATAGGGACACTTCGCTCCTTAGTGCGAAGTTAGCAGGGAGCAGGGTGAGCACATTAAAATTAAAATCCTGTAGCCAATATAACTCACATTACGCTGCTTTCTGCATATAGCATTTTACATTCGCCTATATTTTCGTATATACAGTATGTGTTTTTCTATTAGGATTATAAGTATATTGAGTGTTTTGAGAAAAGCTCGCCACCTTTTAGTTGGTGAGAAAAAACTGTGAGATCTGCAGTGCGAAAATCTTTGTAGAATTACGCTGGGATTAGAGAGACATTTTTATATATGCCCACATAACGCCCATGTTCAGCCCATTTTACCAAAAACAACAATTACGTTTGCATTTTCTGTGTGATTTTTGCACATCCAGCGCACTAAAATTACAATTTACGCTGTGCATATTTAATTAGATTTATTCCTGTGTAAATTACACACAAATTTTACGTTTTTGTTAAAATACAATTTTTGGTGAAGAATTTTGTTACGATTTTTGATGCACCTTAACAATACAATTTTTCCCTGCTTATTTTTGTGTGAGTGGGTCAAATATTTGTTTTGTATGATGTTGAAAATACAAATTTTATTGTGCATTTTTCATATGGAAAAGAAGTATACGCCCCTTAGCGAGACACCCTGTTTTCAGGGTAAAAAGTGGCTTTAGATCATTCCACCAGGGAAATAGAAAGACTGGCGAGCATTCTTTAATAATCTCGCCAGCCCAGAGAGCTTTTAATCATCGAGCCCTTAGTGCACATGTTTACAGTAGGAGGAAGGTTCTCTCTTCAGAGGTTACAAGTTAAAAGAATGAACCTATTGGCATTGGGATGGATCATACAAAAGGAAACAAATACAAATAGTCCAGCACTCAGTTTGTATTATGGAAAGATCTTTTTTTTTTAAACTTTAATTAGACATTTGAATGCTAAACGTATCAATTTGTTAGAGCATATCATTTTTGCTTTGCTGACTCTATCATAAAGGTGTTAAACACACAGATAAATTCCCATTCTGGAGCTGCAATCACTTCACAGCAGAACACAGCCAATGATTGATGGCTGTGAGCGACTGCCACTCCTGATTGGCCCAAATATTTCCTACTCAGGAGGACTTTACTTGTAAGTACATTTGAAAGTTGTTTAAAATTGCACCCTCTATCTGACTCATGAATGTTTAAGCTTCCATGTCCCATTAAAAGGAGATCAAAATATTCTTCTTTCATGAAAAGAGATATTTTAAAATGATAGTTAAAACCAGAACTGCATTAATTTTGAGGACTGGACTTTCAAAATCTGCAATAAAATTAGTCACACAAAAAGGCAGGTCATCTCATATGCTTATAGAGACTGGCAAAATAAATCCAGTGTGGATGCTAGTTAACATGTAAATTTACTAAAGTTCTGATAATTGTTATAAATAAAAAGATATTAAAAATATAACTTATTAAAAGTTTATAAGAATTTATTAAAACTGTATGTATACATATATCATATAGACACATTTTCAAAGAGGAACAATGTTCCTAACAGTGATTGTATATGTTCTTTTTAAATATTAAAATGTTGTTTTTTTGTATAAGTGTAGTGTATAGAAATCTGCAACAAAATAAATGGTATAAAACTGCAATTTTGTCCCCAAATATTTATAGAGTTCTACAGCACAGGGACATACCTCTTGAAACATATCAATTTAGTGTATCATAGATTCTTTGCTGTGGCCAGCTAGGGACAGGTATAAATAAGTTCCTGCTCTGAACAACATTCACTGTGTAGCATATTGCAGGGTTAGTCTTCTTAATGCTGCAGGATACTCAACAACCTCTTTAAATACTTTGGTAAAGAGGAAAATTCCAGTGAAAGCAGACAAAACAAACATTGATGGCATATTCCAAAGCTTCTTTTTTTGTTAAAATTATACATAATGTATTAGTTATAGGAATATGCATTCTGAGGGGTATATTTAGCAAAGCGTCAACCTCAGTGCATTCGCCGGCATCAATACGCTCGCCAGATATTGCTGCTGTGGATCTGCATACGATACCCTAATTTATAAAAAAAACCGTCAAAAACACGCGCGTCAAGTATGGTGCGATGAGCATCGTACTGTTGTTAACTTGTTAACTAACAGTCATCGATGTCGCGTTTATTCTGTTTTTTCCCAACTTTATTTATACCATTTCATTACTGTCCATGAACAAGCACATTTCTCTAAACCTAATCTAATTTTTCATCTGTTAATGTACAAGAAATAGCTACATTTATACCTCAACAAACAATATCTCATAGAAAGTTGTTTTTATATTTATTTGTAATACCAAAAAATCTGTTATATGATACTTTCACATAAATTAATGTGCATTTGTATTTCTAGAAGTCATGATATGCATTTATCTCATGTTTTTTTTTTTTTATAAATGATTATTAATGTTAGAATTTGTACATATATCTTTGCACATACTTGTATGTGTGTGTATATATATATATATATATATATATATATATATATATATATATATATATATATATGTGTGTGTGTGTTATGTCAGAAATCTTTTGCAAACATATTTACATGTCCCTAAATTCCTTTTTTTTGTTCGAAACAATGTTGTCTTTCATATATCTGTGTTTATTTATACCACTATATGTATATAGTGTAAATGTATTATTATTCTGAGCAGGAATAATTGTGAATATAATATGTAATCAGGGTATCATATGTATTTATTTGAAATCAATGGATATTTTAAGAGCTGGACCAGTTTTCTCTCTGCACCTGTCTAACCCCTCCTGATTACAATCTAGTTTTATAAACCACCCCTACACAGGTGTTATAAAATGGGCTGGCATATAAGATGACATTTATTACTGAAAAAGAAATGAAGAAATACACTGAAAATAGCATGACAGTAAAGAGGTGATTTTAATTTCTGCTGTATCTAAATCATGACA
Organism: Bombina bombina; assembly: GCF_027579735.1. NCBI lineage: Eukaryota > Metazoa > Chordata > Amphibia > Anura > Bombinatoridae > Bombina > Bombina bombina. The sequence goes on from NC_069506.1 coordinate 314,034,854, forward strand.
GTTTAAAGTTAGGTGGGCTATCCCTTTGAGCTATCATCAATTTGAATTTTTAAATCCTTGTCTAAAATATTACACTGTGTGTCCTAATGTCAGCATCAATGTTTATCTTTATGACTAATTTCACATATACATACTTTCAAAGTATAATACACAATGTAACAAATGGCACTTACAAGTTCTGATGAGTGATCAATGACACAAGTATTGAGCATTTTGATTCGTTAGTGATAGTTTATAATGTGTATTTGAATCAGATTGGCAGATGTCATAAATCATGTGATTATGCATATTCCAATCAAAAGTGGTTGAAAAATTCACTAGTGTTTCCTGTCATGTAGTGCTCCAGACATGTGCACGTTACCTATCTAGATATCTCTTCAATAAAGAATAACATGAGAACAGCACAAATTTAATAATAGAAGTAAATAGGAAACTTTTTTTTTAAATTGTATTCCCTATCTGAATCATGAAAGAATAAATTTGAGTTTCATGTCCCTTTAAAGGGACATTATACACTCATTTTTTCTTTGCATAAATGTTTTGTAGATGATCTATTTATATAGCCCATAAAGTTTTTTTTTTTAAATAAATGTATAGTTTTGCTTATTTTTAAATAACATTGCTCTGATTTTCAGACTCCTAACCAAGCCCCAAAGTTTTATGTGAATACTGTCAGCTACCTTCTCCAGCTTGCTCCTGTTTGTGTAAAGGGTCTTTTCATATGCAAAAGAAGGGGAGGGGGGAGTGTCTTATTTGCCACTTGCATTGGGCTTTCCAGCTACCTTTTCAACAAAGCCAAACTGACAGCTACTAAGTAAGTTTTTAAACACTTTTATACTGGATATTTATATCAGTATCTGTGCATCTTATTCTTTATAGTAGTGTCTATTACATGCAGTTATATGAAAATGAGTGTATACTGTCCCTTTAAGCAAATACACATATGTTGTGGGCTGCAGAAGACAACATGCTACATCTTAAGATCTCTGCTGGACATTAATGACAATTACTGGACAGGCAATTGTCAGGTTAGGATTCAATCACACTGTGATCAGTATTATTTACACATAGAAACAAACTCCCTTGATGGTGGAAGTGGTTGGGCTGATGGGCTCTTGTACCCTGCAGCCCTGAACTCAGGTGGTGACATAAATATGATAATACTGCTCGGCTATATTTGTTTATATACTTGCTCCATCCTCCCACAGATGCAGAGTCTCAGCGCAGCCACTGACCTCTGTCTAATTGCTTTTCTCCCCATTCTTGTTGTTTCACTAGTGGTAATATCAGCCACACTGAGACAGACTCAGCATTATCATGAGCTACATAAAACCTGCATTCTGAAGCTTTATTTCCACATCACTAGAAAGAGCCCACAAATATTCCCAACCACTGCGCTTCAATGCAGCAGAATAGACCTGCAAGGACTTCAGCTATTACTGAAAGGCACAAGACCAGACTCCATCTCAGTGCAATAAACAGACTTGTATCTTATAGAACTAAATCTGCATGATGCAAACAAACTGAACATCTCTCAGTACCCAATATCACTATAATGTATAGAAGCAACTACCCATCTGCTACAAATGAGAAACCACAGTAGGATTTTGTTTTTATTCTTAGGGCCAGTGAACA